>NC_056736.1:265048086-265185586 GCF_019279795.1 Protopterus annectens | reverse complement strand
AAAGCCTTTGATAGATCAAGAAATACAGCAGAGGATAAAAGGCCATTGTTTTTATGTTGGAGAATGGTGTTAGTGAAGGAGAGCAGAGCAGTTGTGGTGCTATAGTCTGGTCTGAAACCATGCTGTGTGTAGGAGGGGAGATTATTGTCTAGGAGATAATTGGAGATCTGTGAGTTGATACATTTTTCGAGTATCTTGGAGAGAGGCGAGAGGATGGCAATAGGGCGGTAGCTGTAGATGTCTGTTGAGGGGCCGCCTTTGTGTAGGGGTATGATGTGGGATATTTTCCATAAGGTTGGCACATAGGACTCAGATATGGAGTGGTTGATTAATATGGAGATGGTATAAGCTAAAACATCAGCTGCTAATATTAGGTATTCTGTGGGCAGGTTGTCAGCTGCTAGTCTTGTGGGTTTAAGCTTCGTCAGTAGTTTTTTTATGTTGGAGATGGGTACTGTGGAAAGGAAGAAGGGATGGAGGGGTGGAGTTGGTTTGGATGTTGGGGGTGTTGACGTAGGGAAGTGTTTTAGGGATAGAACGGTCTCTGTAAAATGTTTGTTGAAAGAGTCAGCTATGCTACAGGTGGAGAGAGGGGTGGTTGGAGGGGGGGGTGTGTTTACCTTCCCTGGGCAGAGGATAAAGTTAATTGTGGACCAGAATTGTTTTGGGTTGTTTTGGGAGGAGATTAGAGATGTCTGATAGAAAAGGGCTTTGTCTGCTTTTACTTGCTTTTTGACTTTGTTACGTAGTTCAAGGAATAGTTGCCTATCTGAGGGGTTTTTAGTTGTGCACCATTGTTCCCATATTTTATCCCTGGATTTCATAAGGTCTTTGGTGTTTTTTTGTAGCCAGGGGGATTTTTTAGTTCAGATTTTGGTGCATCTTTGGGGGCATAGGGGTTAAGGATGTTGAGGAAAGTGCTGTTAAAGTAGTGGACTGCTTCATCTAGGTTGAGGTATTTTAGGGGTGACCAGTTTATTTTTTGTAGGGAGGTGGTGAAGGAGCTGGAGTTGAATTTTGCTTTGTAGCGAATGTGTCAGTGGACAATGGGTTTGCTGCTATTTATGTGGTGTTTTAGTAGGAAGGTTGGAGAGTGGTCACTTAGGGAGTCAGGTAAGGAGCCTGCCAGGTAAGAGTGAGGATCTTTGTTGACTAGGGCCCAGTCAAGAATGGTGTGATTATTGGTATTTTTATTAATCCTGGTTGGGGATTGTATAAGGTGTGAGAAGCCATGGAGATCTAGGTGGAGTGCTGGGGGTTTACTATTACAGAATAGAAAAGTTGATGTTAAAGTCACCAAGCCTGATGATTTCTTGGGGTAGGGAGAGATTGGCCTAGTTGAGTAGGTTTTCATGGGGGGTATATTTTGGCCTGGAGGGAGATAGCAGCCTATTAAGTTGATTGCTTTCTTAGGACTAAGATATCTAAAACACAAAAACACATGAGTAAACAAACTTAAATTGCAAAACATTATACAAAACATAAAGGCATCATTTTTGCAGGAAAGATCTACCCCAAAGCACCTTATGAAATGGGGGCTTGCCTCAAAACCCCAGATCTCTAAAAGTAATGCCTCTGAGGTGACAGAAATTTGGAGGAAAGGATAAGTTACTCATAAACTCACCTCTTCCCTTTCCTTAGACTTGCACAGTTTTGAGATTCCATATCAGTTTAGAATAGTTTAGCATAGAAGTTTACACTAATAGAGTAAGTAAGTGAAATGAGATAGATCTTAATTTGGAAAAGAATGCAAAGTTAGAAACTGTAGATTTAATATTTTGCATATCATAGAAAGTAATATTGTTATAGAGTTTATTTCATTGAAGTTTATTTTCTTAAATAAGCTTAAGTTAAGCATTCTTGGTAATATATACAAACAAATTCAGTGATTTACAATTGTACAAACTTTTGACAACAAGGTTTTATTCTTTAAATGGACACATTTTTGAGACAAAGTACATACTTTTGTAAATACGTTTAAATATTTGTTTTTTGCAAAATATATTTATATTTTCTAATAAAAATGTGGATTAATCCATATCAGTTCCTGCAGCTAAACAAACTATAATATTATTAGTCATCAACAGAAGAAATGATCACATAGCCACAATCATATGGGTACTGACAAAACAGCTGCTCTAAATCATTGGGAAACTGCTTGCTCATGGCTCTCGTCAAAACAATTTAAGTATTATGAAGGATAACTGTAACTATTTAATCAGGTTTGCTGTTATTTTTCAGTGCATAGGGATGTATAGAGTAAAGATTTGTATGAAATGCTGTATGCTTTTCTTCTACCTAATATTTCCAGTATATGCTGTCTACTGGTAGTACTACATTCTGTTTTTTAATGCCATTAACCTATGTGTTTCCTTTGTGTACAAAGTAAGTGCATTTCTCCATATTCATTCAGTGCAGCAGACTCATTTTGTTCTAGCATATGTCTTGTATTTTCCAGGAATTAGTGACTGAACCCTTATTAGCGCAGCCCAAGAATGAGGTTTTGACATTCCATTCATTTTATAGATATTTTGTTGAACAAAGAATACATTTTTAAGAATTAGAGAGTGTACTGATGAAGTATAAAAACAAAAATGGGATTTGGCTGTTTTGGAGCTAGTTATGGGCTTAAAAGGGCCATGAGGAATCTTATAATTACACAGAGCCCAATGGAAGTAGATTTGACAGTAGTTTTCTACAGAAGTGGAAATGTACTGATGAAAGTGCTGGCATGCCATATTTGAAGTTATTAATATATCATCCAGATAGTTGCTAAGTTCTCTGAATAAAGTACAGAGGAGGATGGAGATAGTTAATGGTAAAATTAAGAAAAGAGAATGTGTTTCAAAGTTAGAAGAAAAGTAAAAAAAAAAATCACAAAGAATATAAGGGGAGTGTTTGACTATTCAATATACATAGTCAGGAAGTCAGGAAGGTGAAATTGACCAGGTAGATTCTGAAGAAGATGCGATTGACACAGAGGTTCAATGCAGGGAATCTGAGAAGATTTTTGAAGAAATACAAAAACATTTACAGTCGGCATGAAGGAGATACCTGAGGCTTCTGGAAATGTAACAAAGGCTATTAAACATTGTGTGACTAGAGGAGGTATCTCAGTGGAAACTAGGGGAGAGGTAATCTGAAATGACATCAAATCTTTGAAAACAATGGGGAATCTTTCAAAGCCACTCACAGGAATTCATACAAAGTCACAAGTGAAGGAGATATTTCAGGGGAGATTTTAGGACACCAAGGGAATGACAAAAGGTTAGGATGGTGTAACACGCATCACAACCACCATGTTGACAAGTGGTGCCACTGAAGAGGAACTAATGAAATTAGAGGAGGAAGTATTAGTTATGTTGGCAGAGTTCAAGGTATTTAATATATCTTCCAGATGATTAACTGATCTAGAACTGAACATTTTAAAGAGGGGGACTTCTTTTGTACCTATACATATAGTAAATATTTTAGACACAATCAGTAGTTTGTCATAAAAGTTAAATTTTAAAGTTTTATTTAAAAACTCCAGTAGTGAGTCTGATGGCATAAGTTAACTAAACTTAGTATCTATAATCTCTCTTTACAACTCCACAATTGTGAAATTCGAAACAAATGTGAGACTGATATCAGAGGACTCTTGACAAATAAAGAGACACATATAATTTAACTAAGAATGTAATGGAAGTGTTGGTGACCTTGTCTAATGATAAATCTATTAGATAAATGAAGGCTGATAAGGGGAGTTATTGTGATGATGAATATAGATGTTTATGAAATGAAAATGATGGAATTATTGAATTACTAAGTTATTATTATTAATGAACATAAGAGTCACTAAACATGAGGTTAACAGAAGTTATAGTGTGATTGACAGTTGGCTGTATTATTTGGAAGGCATTATTAATGATGGCATGCATAATTTTTTCAGGTACAGGATCTCTTGGTGGGAGTATTTTTTGACATTCCCTAAATATATAAAAATGCATTAGGTCTAATATTAAGATCTATTTTCTTAGCAAAAGATTCAACATTGGAATCCATTTCAGTTTGTGCTGCTAGAGCTCTAAAATAGACTGTCTTCGCATGTCCTCTTTTACAAGAAATTCTCTCCATTTTAAATAACAAATTGAAAGGAGATGAGTTACTCATTACAAGTTATGTGAAATCTTTGTATACAGCAATACCCAAGAACTGTTCACTGAATGGGCATGTAAAATGTTACTTAATGACAACATATATGCAATAAATTATATTATATTTGTAGGAGAATATATTTATTCAGTTTTGAAAGATGACGGAGTAAAACCAGGGCCTACCTTGATTCCATTTTTTTTTCCAGTTTAGTAATAGTTGCTTTTGGGAAAGAAAGTTTTGTATAGCAGCACTTTCCTCTATAAGATAAAATTTTACAGTCACTTTATTTATTACATTTTTGATCTGGGAAGGAACTTCAGTTATAATAGATGTTCTATCCCATATTAATTCTACCACTGTATTTTAAGAATTGTGGTTATGGTTGATATACACAAACTTGTGTATTTTGACACACTGGTATATAAATATGTTACTAATGACAGATCAGAGTGTGTATTAGTTACAAAAATGCACCAGCAATCCTGTATTTCATTTTAATGATGTATACTCTCTTTATTTGGAAAAGAATATAGTTCAGTACGTGCATAGTAGAATCGCCAATTTAACTAATGCTGAAAAAAAAAGAAAAGAGCATTGCATAATGAAATAATTACATGGTTCACTCTTAGAGATAGTTAATTGTTATTATGGTTTTACTATGGTAATGTTGAAATTCAGAACCTTAAAAATCAACATCTTAAGTCCATAATATTGAATGACTAAAATGCTAAAGACTAAAATGACTAAAAATCTTGAATTTTGAATTTCACTACCGGTGTGGCCCAAATGAGTGCAACATGGTTCCTGCAGGGAGGCAAGTCCAGATGTTTCATATTGTGGTCTTCAGCATTTTGATCATTCTGTCAATTAGGTCTTCGGATTTTGATTTCAAGATTTTGGGTTTCAGCATTACCATAACAGACCCGTATTGTATCCATTTATTGTACTGAATCAAGTTGTGACGACCGTGCCCTAGCCCAGCAATAAAGAAGCCTCAATCCTCACCACTAACATCAGGGAGGTTGTCTCCTAGAAGAGGAAAGGATAACTAATGCACACAGTAAAGTACAATTTCCCTTAAGTGCACACAGAGATCACAGTCAGTCTGGGGCTGGCTGCTCCCTTGCTCACCAGGTCCCCAATAACACTCTCCACTGGCACAGCTATAGGGTCCAGGTCTCAGCCTAACTGGGCAAGCTAGGACCTCCAGTACCCTCGCTGTCCAACCAGTGCTTTGTGTCCCTGCCCAAGTAGCTGACACAACACACACACACACTTTGAGATAAGTATTTATACAACTTTACAGGCACTCCTGGGAAAGGCTGACACAAATTCTCCAACTGTGCCCCTTTACCCAGAGTATACGGTAGTAATTACTGCCACCACCCAGTTAATAATATCAGCTACTAAAAGGCCCTTAAAAGGGTGTCCAGTTATTACTGTGCAATATTAATATCCAATGGTAATGTGACTATACAGTTTAAGGCTTATCAGAGTGGCCTATTACAATAAACTCTATATAAATATGCAATGTACTCTACAGCTTATATCGACACAAAGCAACCACAGGTAGAAGGTTTTAAAAATATTTAGTAATAAATAATTAAAATAGAAGACAAATCTACTACACCACAGAGATATCTAAGAGTTCACAGATCACACAGAAACCTAAAATAATACAGTAGGACAGATCTGGTTTCAAAGAAAAATATCTAATTAATCTTTACTAGCTTTAATTATTCCTACAAGATACCACAGTGCTACAAACTTACATGTGAGCATAAGCAGAGTGCTGATAAGTTAGATGTCCAGATCAAAATGTAATAGGTCTCTTGTGAGAAATAGAATTTAAACATTACTAACAAACATGTCTCTAAGGCCCTCCCAAAATTACATCATTTTTGACACTTAGGTTTTCCCAGTATTCATATTGCATCATCTTAACACCTGGTCTGAGTTTTCAGGCCCCAAACTGCATTATTTAGCAATCTAACACCTGCACAGAAACTTACGATGTACGACATTTCCCATGTATATGCTAACAGAAACTAAAGCAATAAAAGCACCTTCCACATCTAAATTCTGGTCATGAACTTTAGCCTTAAAACAAAGGGCATGCAGTCTTCATCCAGCCACCCTTGGGCTGAATTCTAACATGAAAGGATACAACATGCTTCACTGGGCCAGTAGAGTGCAATGTTGTCACATATTTTGCAGTTCCACATTTCACAGTGTTTTCTTACATTTAAAAACACAATCCTGTATTTTACATTTATTTATACAGTTGATAGAATTATATATTAAATTCTATTTGGCTACGCTGGCAGCCTTTGCCCATCTCTCCCCAGTCATCACACAAGTAAAAAAGAATCTGACTAAAAGCCAGAATGTAGTGCAGCTATGAGCCTTACTTACACTGCTAACAATGGTGGAATCAAAAGAAAATGTTTTTGATAAAGGAAAAATACTGAATGGGAATCAAAGTGTACTTGGAAATGTTGGTGCTTCCCCCACATTTATAGATAAGAGAATGTCAACTTAATGGAAACATTTGAATGTAAATAGGAAGGTAATGTACAGGTAACAGAAGGAGAACCTTTAAATCTTGCTCTTACAATATGTGTAGGCATATACATGAGAAGGCAAATGCATATTGTGTTAACACATAAAGATCTTTATGCTCCTCCAGATAATTTTAATTGCCAGTTCAGATATATGGTCTATCTATATGGCAGTGCGTACTACATGCAAATCCTTCTACACAGGTAAAACTAACAGAAGATTGAAGAATAGGATTTATGAACATGCTTATGCTATTAAACAAATGGAGGGTTTCAATGCTCTGTTTAGACATCCAGTTAAATGTTGTGGGTACAAAAAGTTAATTTTTGAAGCAATCAATTATGCATCCGCAAATATTAGAGAGCACAATAGGGAAATGACTTGAACATTGTTAATATAAATGGCAAACAATTTTAGGTGTGTATAAGGACATGGGTTTATTATTATTTTTATTTAGTATTATTTTGCATTTGTTAACCAGGATAATCCAGCTGGGCTTGAGAAACCCTTGAAAATCAGTTTAAATCAGTTTGTGAATTTTAAATGTTTTCTGAAAAGGAACTAAAATGGTTTTTAAATCATATGATATGTAATGTGATTTTAAGGATTTAATGAAGACATGATAATGTTATTCAAGTCTGATGAAGTCTATGTTTCAGTTTTGTGAAACTGAAGAGATAAAAGTGCTTGATTTGATTTTTTTGTGTATTTTAACAAACCATGGTGTTTCATTTGAGAGCTTTATTGTTTTCTCTGCTGTACCAGTCTAAGTTTGTAATGTGCCTAGCATTGCTTAAGATTACAGCCCAAGCCTCTGTTACCTCCATCATCTCTATTCAGTATCACACTTTTTTATTTTTTACATAATCACTTCCCACAGTTTTAGCCAAACAAGAATTTGCCTTGAGTATAGTTCTCTAGTCCTGCTTTTAACAACTGTTTGTCACTGTCACTATACTTCAAGCAATCCTTAACATACTTATTTTGTTTTTCCTTTGTGGGTCCCCAGTCTCCCATTAATTCAAACTACTGTCATATATAAACTGTCTCTCCCATTCATGTAATTTCAGAGGATCTTGTTTCCTTGCCCAGTGAGCGATGAGTTGTGTCTTTCGGCTTTTCCCAGTTAGGGGTCGCCACAGCGGAACTCCAGTCCGCTAATGACTGGCAGTAGATTTTTACGTGCCGAGTTGCCGGATGCCGGCCCTGATGCACAACCTTCAACGAAGGTACACCCATTCACACATGTCTCCACACAGAGGATGCTGTAGCTGAAAATCGGACAGGACAACGTCCTACTATGAGGCGACAACACTACCACAGCACCACCACCGCTTGCCGGTTATACTTAAGAAATTGCATTGAGCAACCTATCTTTTCACACTGGTCTCCCAGCTGCATTTTTTTTTCACCAGTTCAGCTTCTTCCTCTGTCAAATGTCTTCCTTCTTACAGTACAAATGGAGTTTACCTGTCCATTTCTTGATTCTTTCCAACAACACTCAGTTTACAGTTTTCAAAACCCCTGCTACAGCCTTCTCACATCCCTTAACCTTTTCCTTGTTATGCTTTTTCACCTCCTTTATTAATGAGTCATAGGAGTTGTTTTATCTATGTCCCATGCATACTTCCTCTAATATCTGTTGTCTTGAGCTTTTGCACATTCTACAGCTCCTTACACATAAGTTCCCTTCTCACACTTTTCCCATTTGCCTTAATACTTTTTCATTCCCATTCGACCTTAAAGCCCTTTGTCACTTCGACTGTTCCGTTCATTACTACTATCCCCTGTCATTCCTTCTTTACCTTGACTATATTGGTTACTCTTTTTGTAACTACCCAAGCATATCCTCACTTTGATAAACCTCATCGTTTACCTTCTTTGTCAGTCTTCCTCTGCTTACTATTATCCTGTCTGCTTCCTCTGCATTCTTTTGTTTTTGCTAGTACTCCTTCACACTGTTTTGTTCTATCACTTGCCTGTGGCATGGCCCAGTGGAATCCCATGCTTTGGCTTCAATCCTAACCAACCCAACTGTATCCTGAATATTTGTGAGAATGCTCAGCAAGTACCATGGACATTATTGATGAGCTTCTAACCTCCATGAGGTGTTTATTCAACCTACCTTCTACAAAGCTTAGCAATTTCAGTAGGCAGCCTGGGCAATGTCCCCATAAGTCCTTTAAATGTTAAGCACCAAAAAATAGAAATGTCTTCTCAGAATTAATGAGAAAAAATCTTCACATTAAGCTATATATAAAACACAAAAAAAGACAGTGGACCAAAAAGAAACAAATGAACAAAGGAACCATAAGTCCACAAGTTCAAAAGGCTAGCCAAAAAGAAACAAATGAACAATAGAACCACAAGCCCACAAGTTCAAATGGCTGAACTTTTGGTTCCTTTTTTCATTTGTTTCTTTTTGGTCAGCCATTTGAACTTGTGGACTTGTGGTTCCTTTGTACATTTGTTTCTTTTTGGTTGGCCATTTTAACTTGTGGACGTGTGGTTCCTATACATACACACACACACACACACACACAGACATATATATATATATATATATATATATATATATATATATATATCTATATATAGATATATATATATATATATACGTACATATATATATATATATATATATATATATATATATATATATAATATATATTAAAAAGGTCTTTGTTGTACTAAACTGGAACATTGGAACAAACAGCTGTAATAACTCCTTGTTGCAGTCCAATGACTATCATTTACATTTAAAATAGTACAAACAATAACTGACTGATTGTCGTGATCATGATTGTAGCTGCTTAAATGATTACTGATACTGCCTGCAGTGATACAGTGGCACCTCTTCTTCAAAGCAGACCACACTTTTTAAAAAACTTGTGCCTAGGGCAGCAGCTGCCTTTGCTCTGCACTTGCCACAACCTTGGACTTTTAGATAGAATGTGTACCATATGACAAAATTCCCTGTAGCTAGACATCAGTTTATATAACGCTATAAAACTCATATGCGACACTCACATGCTCATTTCAGGGCATGAATATGTCTGCCTACACACAAATGCATCCGTACACACACATACACACATAAAAACATGTATATTCATTCTTTGAGTTAGCATGCACTGCATTAAATGCATCTGTTAATCTATTCCTCCATTTACTGATAACCTGCTCTAACATTTTTACAGATGGCACTTGTGATGATGTGAGGTATTGTCAGCCTTGCCAGAAGACTTATGGCAGTGGATGTGTAACATATTCCAGCACAGCTAGCTGGAATTTTGTAAAGAATTATATGTCATTTGTATATCAAACTGATTTGTATAGATGCTTGTGTTGAAAAATGTATTTGTAAAGTTTCTTGTGTTAAAAAATGTATCAACAGTGTGCCCTGCTGGACAGAAAAGAAATATACGTGTATTATTATTGTAACTGTTTAAAGGTATATGTTTTAACAGAGGATAATGGAAGAGAAGAGGTTAAGCTCAGTCCCAGCTAACTTTGGAAAATAGATGAAATTAAGTTGCGCCATAAAGGTTGCATCTTACAGTTCTGATTGCAGCCAGAGATGAAATGCCTGTGAGAAGCCTGGCTTAGAAGCTCTATAGTAGGTGTAGTATCAAAATGGTTTTATGACTTCTTGGAACTGCAACAGAACTTAGCAAGGCTCTGCGTGTGTGTATTATTGACACCTATGTAATAAATCCTGACTGCTTTTAGCAATGAGAAGTTGCATGTGAACCAGAAGTTAGATGACCAGATGTATGTGATGTCATTCTGTACAGAAATAATGTTTTAATATTAGGTGATACAGAAGTCTCCGGAGCAGTCTGTTTCTTGAAACCTGACATAGAAGGTTGGTCCCTCACCTACTTCATCTTGCCTTGCTCTAGTAAGTGAACCAAGGAATAGTAACTCTTTAGATTAGTCAGGAAAATATAGTGAGATTAGTTAATACTGTTTTTCTGTAACTGTGTGAATCTATTAATCTGTGTTATTTTAATATTTCCTGTAGGGCGGCCGTGGTGGTTAGCGTTGCTGCCTCACAGCAAGAGGTTCTCCGGGTCAATTCTCAATTGAGGTGCCTTCTGTGCGGAGTCTGCATGTCCTCCATGTGGTCGCTTGGATTTTCTCTGGGTGCTCCGGTTTCCTCTCACATCCCAAAGACATGCTGTAGGTGGATTGGACACTCTAAATTGGCCTTAGGTGTGAGTGCATGCATGTGTGTGCCTTCTGTGGAAGGTTGGGCGCTGGGCTGGCAACTCAACACTGTAAAACTCCACTGCCAATCATGAGTGGACAGGTGATCTGCTGTGGCAACCCCTAACTGGGAAAAGCAGAAAGAGGAAGAAGAAGATTTTACTATTACCTGTGATTGAAACTCTGGTGTTTATTATAAATAGAGATTTAATATTTTCATGTTCTTTTATTATTTATTATTAAATATATTTAACCGTCTCATTCTGGCTGGTCCTTTTAGAGAATATTTATGTTTTGAGAGTATTTGCACTTATTTATTTGGTGATAAATCTGGCCACTCCTGAAAGTCTTGCTGTTTGGTCAAGATTACCATTTGCATTGATATTAATTTCACTCAGTATAATTGGATACCCTTTTAAGAGCCTTATAGTAACTGACTGGTGGCAGGGAATCTACTTTATAGTCTGGGCAAAGTTGGTAGAGTGGTTAATCTAGGCCAGTCTTTCCTAGGTGTGTGTGTGTGTGTGTGTGTGTGTGTGTGTGTGTGTGTGTGTGTGTGTGTGTGTGTGTGTGTGTGTGTGTGTGTGTGTGTGTTGTGTGTGTGTGTGTGTGTGTGTGTGTGTGTGTGTGTGTGTGTGTGTGTGTGTGTGTGTGTGTGTGTATAAAAACTCAATCTCAAGGAGTGTGTATGTCAGCTACTTTGAGCAATTGACATTAAGCTCTGGTTTCACAGAGAGATTGGTGGAGAACTTGGTTTGGACACTCAACTGACAACTTAACTCTGCAGTTGTACCAATGGGGAGTCTTATTGGGAACCTGGAGGGAGACAGATATAAATAAATCCAGACCCCGGGCTGACTGTTTTCTCTATGTGCTCTTAAGGGAAATTGTGCTTGATGCAGAGAAGTCTGCATCTGGAAATATTGAGTGCATCCATTTGTATTCCAAGTGAATGTCCTTCTCCAGTGTTAGTGGTGAGGATTCAGGCTAATTGATTACTGGCCCAGAGTGGGGAAGTCACAGCACTTCCATAGGCACTGGAAGCTTTGAAAGACTGGGGGGGGGCAGAGGGTGAGAAGGGCACTTAGTGATCTAAAAAGGGCAATTTTTTAAAACTATTTATTATCACAAAATAGGTTAACTTGGAAGGCACTTTAAGTTTAGCCAATTCTCTTTTGGTGCTTGAATTAACATTTCCTGATTGATCCTAACCTATTCCATGGCTGATAATTGTATATTAGCCATAGTGAGAATAACTGTGATCATACCATAGATAATTTGAGGTGACCCATGTAAGGGATTCAGCATTTAGGAACTGCCTCTATCCATTAGTGGCACAGAGTGCAGTCCTGGAGTACATTTTCTATTACCCACCCTTAGATCCAAGTTGCATTTGAATATGGACAAGGATGAGCTTTGTTTTACTTGAATGGATACTCTTTTCTGGAACAGTGGTAGCCTCTGTGATATATATCCCATCTCTCCACAACGTTCAGTTTAGATACCTGGACTGAGTATTTCTGATGCCATTTGACTTGATGATGTTCAGTAGCTCCATCTGTATTAGGTCGGAGGATGCCTTGTATGCGAGACAAGTCACCTCTAAGCACTCTGTAGGATACTGAGTATAGTGATAAATCTTTGAGGTGGTCCATGCAAGGCCTATTGTTTAGGGCTTGTATCCTTTTAGTAAGGTACCTCTGTGGGTATTCCAATTATTGCATGGGTCTGGACATATGCATGCTAAAGTGGGCATTATATAAATGATTGATCTAATGAGGACTTTGTAAAGGGGGAGAATAACATCTCTAGATCTAGTCACAATTTGTTTATAAGCTGTGCAATATAGAAAGACTTTCTTATGACTCTGGGCATTTGTTGATCAAAAGTTAGGTCACTGTACACACAAGTTCCCAAATGCCAAACAACTGAGTCAGTTCTCAGGGAGCATTGTCAATTTGGCAGTTCCCTAGAGTAGATGACTTCCCAAAGGATACGATAATGTGTTTTTTGGAGTTTAGTTTCAATTCATGATTCTGGCCCCAGTTATTGTTTGGGCAAACCTTCCTGCATGATGGTTAAGTCATTTGGGGAGTCAATAACTGCTCCTAGCTTGCAGTCATCTCTGACTTAGTCAGCCAAAGCCCTTTGGTATTTCCTTTTACTTTTTTTTTTTTACACTTGAGTTTCAGACAAACACTGAGCCATTTGCTAAACAAACAATACTGTCTCGCAATGAAAACAAACTTAGCAGGATCAGTAAACATCTCTTCCCTTGTAACTCACATTCATTGAAATGGCATGAAAACCCACATTCATTTTGCATCTGGTCAGTAGAAGACCACACTTACCTCTGGGCTGTTTTCATACCACATGCTCCTTATACATTTTTAGCGCCATGCATCCATGTATGCATTCTTTGATTTACCTTCCTGATTGTATTAAATTATATTCCTTGTATAATAAAGCACCACTTGTTAGAATGTGCTTTAAATTTGTAGTTTTGAACAGTATTCTAGTAAGCAATGAAACAAAATGTATGAACCAATAATGGCAAAACTACCCATTTCAGAAAACTTCAACCATAAAAGGCCACTCAAACTTCTGTCATTACAGTCCACCATTATTACTAAATATGCAAAATCTCTGCAGAAGTGAGTCATATAAATAATCCCACATTAAAGGGAGCTGTAACTAATGAAGAGATTGCTGTTAGCAAACAATTTTATATTTCATTGTTTCATCTACAAATAAAGTGCCTGTTGCCCTTGAAGAATAAATTGCCTATGTTACATTAAACACACATTGGGGCATTTTACACACACACACACACACACACACACACACACACACACACACACACACACACACACACACATACACACACACGCACATGCACGCACACACACACACACACACACACACACACACACACACACACACACACACACACACACACACACACAAGTCCCTTTACTAAAGCAACAGGACAAACAGGACTCCTTTGGTAGTGATTCATTTTTAAATAATAAAATGCAGAGTGGAAAAGGCTGACATCCAATGCATAAGTGTGTTTGAAGCTTAAATGTTTGTGCTTTACCTCTGCATCTTCAGGATGCACGTGATACAGGCACTAAACTTTGTAATCTTAATGCTTTTCAAGGATCATAAAAATGAGGTGTACAATACTTTCAAACATTGCAATTGATAACATGAAATCACTGCCCAAATATGCAAGGAGTGAGAAAGAAAAAAGTGTACATACAGCCAGCCACAGAGACAAAAACTGTCTGCTGAAAAGAAGTAGACAAGTAGCAAGTAAGTTTTCGTACCGTGATTCTATTAATACTGTTGCAGAGCCTAAAGTCACTTATGACGTCTCTGATAAACTTATGCAGAAAGCTCAGTGGAAGAACAAATGTGAGATCTCCTTACCTGGAAAACACTCGGAGGGCAGTCACAAATGTGATTTCAGTAAAAAGGGGCAGGAGCTGCATAACTCCTTAAAAACCGAACAGCACAGCTAGTTTTAAATTCCACGTGTATGTAAGTGTGGCATGAACTTCAGCATTGGCGTGCAATGCACGCATGGGTCCTTAAAAAAGATGCTGTTTTTAATTGCCTATGTGGTAGTAAAAGTGTGGGGGGAGCTCTCCCACTCTCTCTGTGGTTCTGACGCCTATGAGCACTCCTCAAAGATTTTGCTATTGGTCTTTCTTATGAAATTTGCCACTGGTTGGATAGTTCTTGCCACTTCTTCACTCGCTTGTAGATTATATGAACTGCACAGAGAAATATGTTGTATTCCTGACTGTTATACTGCAGACAATTGTTAAATATGACAACAGTGGCTATCCCCTATCTCAAGAATATTGTCTTTAATGCACTAATCATTATTTGTACTTCTGTCTTGTGATCTAATTATTTCAGGGTACTTGGAGTAACAATCTATATGACACATGGCTTCAGTAGATGGAGCCATCTGTGTCATACTGAGTATATTAGTTTATCTTCCACTGTATAGTTGTTATGGTGTGCATTGCATATCATGCAACTTTTTACTACATCTCCTATTTCAGTGAACATTTCTTACCATAATTTTATTACAGCCAGTGCAAACTGCATGCACAGTGCATAATATTCTTTTCACCAGTGACCAGACAAATCACTATATCCCCAAATACATTTTATTACCTCCTGTTACATCCTGGCTTAGCTCAATACTGGTGTCGCAATTTTCTCTGCATCTTAGTGTAGCTCACCAATTTCAAAGGAAATAAAATAAAAGCCACATTTTGCTTCTTATACATGCATGTGATATTTAGTAACCCAGCCAACTTCCTTTCATATCTTGTAACCCCCTTTTCAAACTACATACAGTAAATTGCCTAATTATTCATGCCAAATTGCATAGTACTTTCCCTTTATCCCCTAAAGTGTGAACATATCTATTCATGTCTAATGGACACTTGAGGGTCCCACTAAAAAATCTTCTACCATCTGCCTTTATTATCAGGTGAAAATTAAAAATTCTCCTGTTTGTCTCTTGATCGTTCACCATCGATCTCAGCCTATTACTCATCTCTCTTTATTGCTCATTAAGTCCCCTTCATTCCCTTAGTAAACCTCTCTGCTACTCCCCTATATTGTCTTCCTCCAGCTGATTCCTTCTATCAACCATTTCACCCATTTCCTAGAATGCTGATTTGCCTTGTTTCCTTCTTGCTGACTCCTCTCCTTTTTCTGTTTGAGTTATCATCTATTTGATTTCCGATCATATGGGGAAGTCCCTACTTTACCATCTTTTGGTTATTATTTTCTTTCCCAATGTCATAATTAATCCGATTATTTCTTTGTCCTCATTCCCTATATTTTCATCATAACTAATAGAAACAATTTTGCAGTAATTTGGTCAATAGCATGTATAGCTCTCTTTATCTTATGCAGTCCTGCTTTAAATCTATTAAGCTGGTCATAGTCCCAATAAATATGTTTCCAGGTGTCTCCAGCCTCCCTACACCTCCAAAAAAGATCACCTGCTCCAGGGAGCATCTTTGCTATTCTCTCTAGGGTGTAAAATATTTCTGGAGACACTTCCAGGCGAATGTTCTGAACTTCTTTGTCTTCATAATGTATGTTGGTGGCTGCCTAATCTCTGCCCATTCTGACTTCACGATCTATACCAAAACTTTTTCTTTCCAGTCCCTTTTACTTTTTTCCATTTTTTGATTGCCTACCTTCTCTAATCCACGTTCTCCCCAGATGTATTAATCCCTTTGTCTCTCCTCACCTTCTTCGTCTTTTATCTGTCTCCTGTATAATATATGGTAATTCCTCCTCTTCGCCAGTTCTTTCTTTTATTTTATTCCATTAACTCTTTAATCACTGGTAATAACATTCTCCCATATCAACTAACTGGTATCCTTCTTTAATTTCTGACCAGTCCTTTATGTTGACCCTATCATAATTTGGGGTCAGTATCTCACACTGCTCTTCCTTTTATGTCATTTCCACACAGTTCATAGGTTCATAGGAGGTAACTAGGCTCGCAGACCTAGAGCCCTTACAAGCATAGCCTAGGGTTGCCGACCATCCAGAATTCTTCTGGACTGTCCAGAAATAAGGAACACTGTCTGGAAAACAGAGACTTACTTTTCCAGACAGAGTATTGTCCAGAAAAATTAAAATCTGTTATCTTCAGCAGAACCCTGTTTAGGTGTAACTGCTTCCATCAATATCACACAGCATTCAACGTGCAGCACTCAGTCTTGAACTAGCCAATTGGAATAAAGCTGGAGAAGTAATGGCTGCTAGGTAAACATGCCGACTCCCTGTAACTAACTGGTAGTGTGGCTTAACTACAGAGGATGTTGTTTCTGATTTGTAGGTAAGATATATTCTTTAGTTTTTTTTTTTTAATTCTCATTAGAATTTAACAGTCTTTAAATATCTGAGCAAAAGCTAACAATCATACCAACAAATAATGAATGTTCGTCCTGGAACGGAAACAGACTCAGCAGGCCCTATGCTGTGGTAGCATTTATTAAAGAAACCAAACTCACACTAACAGTTAAATAAGCCCACAATGGAAAGTTTCTCCATTTTGGAAGTAGATTGCTATAAGGCTTTAGAAAAAAAGGAGAAGTGATAATAACTCGAAAAAGCATAGGATAAAAAACAGTCCAGGGAAAGTGAAGTGAGACAGGTGGGGGGATAGTTAGATTAAAGGAAGCTGACAAACTGGGTACTTAAGAGCTTAAGGGAAAAGTTATGTAAATTAAGCAAAGATGACAACAGAATGATTTATTTATCTATTGTTTTATTTAAATTTGTTTACTAGAGTAGAACACTGATCAAACAATGCCCAGTTGCAGAATACATTATAATGCAAAAAAAAAAAACAAAAGAAGGTACGGTATATACATTTATGAGTAAGCACACAAAAAAAGAAAATCTGACAAATCAAATATATGCACAGTTACATTATGTGGAACAGACAAGAGAGACCAGAATTAAAGCTGGAGGAGAAGTAATTGTGGAGATAAGGCAGTAGCCAGGTTACGAAGCTAATAGAGACCAGTTGGATGAAAGAAGGGACTAGATTATGAGTAGTGGATTTACAACAATAATGATGTGATAAGCTGAATCACAATTTATGATGAGTGAGCTAATTAGAAGGACCATGTATGTGGGAGGTAAAGGTATTGCACATTTGGAGATATTGGTTTAGTAAGTCCATAATCAGTGACTGCAACACTGGACAGAAGGCAAGATAGATTATTTTGGTAAATGAATACCATCCCTGCTGACAAAAACAGATAAGACAACTTTTGTAAGAATGTTATGTAAGAGTCAGTGATTACAAACTCAAAGAATTTTCTGAGCAAGAAAAAAAATGTGTGTGTATACATATATCTGTCTTGCAGATGCATACATTCATGTACTATGAGTGTGAAGTGTTTGACAGACGACTGTATGTACTGGCAAAAAATTGTGGGTTCTAACAGCACTAAGATGAACAAATAAGGGACAGGATTGTGAATGGGCTGGATGATGAAGTGTCTTAAAAGTTAGAGCTTGAAGTTAACTTAACTTTAGAAAAAGGCAATACAGCTAGTCATGGAGGTTATGAATTTTGCATGTCATGTACCAAAATTGCACTCATTTTTCTTTCACATACATGGCCACAATTTTTGACATGAAAAGTTGGCAACCCTAGCCTAGCCATGTTAATCTTGAGTTGCCTCCATTGTCTTTGGTTAGATGGACATAATTCACAGAGCGCATCTATGATAAACACTAACTACCCCTGTCCATGAGGGACAGGGCTGCCACCCCTGAGGTGAATTTGCAGACTCCCATCCATTTGTCCACATTGCACTTCAATAAGGTCAGTGAGTTGCTCTGCTTCACATGAATTGGAAGTTTATTCCAGAGCAGCGGCAATCTCTGGGAGATATAGCTGTCTCACCAGCATGTTCTGTTAATGTCACAGGCTATGTTAACATACCTAGAGTGAATGACTCTTGTGCCATTTGACTTGCAGATGTGCAGCATATCCATCAGGGCAGGGTCAGAGACTGCCCTGTAGGCCAGGCACAAGTCGCATCTCAGCAACCTATACAATACAACATACAGTGACAGGGCTTTCAATCTATCCATGTAAGTCATAGTTTAGAGACACTGTATTTTCTTGGTGAGAAACCTCTGTGGTCTCTCTAGCTGCTGCAGGTGATTGGTGAGGTACATGCAGAAGGGAGCATTGTACTCTATTAATGGTCTGATGAGGGTTGAGTACAGTGGAGTTATAACATCCTTAGACCTGGATGCGATGTCCTTACTTATGATATGCGCAACATAGAAGGCTTTCCTTACCACTGTGGAAATTTGGTGCTCGTAGTTCAGATAGCCATCTACCTGTGTTTCCATATCTTGCACCACTTAGGGGGTGCTGTCAATATTGTAATTAGCAGGGAATTCCGCTTTGCCAAATGGGATACTAATGTACTTTTTTGCATTTAGTTTTAGACCATGGCTTTGGCACCAGCATAAGCCTCCCTTGTAATATGTTAACATCATTGGGGGACTCAATGATTGCACCCAATTTGCAATCATCAGTGAACTTGGTAAACCAAAGGTCATCCACTTTAACCTGGACTTCCAAGAAATAGATTGCAAACAATAAAGGGACCAGCACAGATTCCAGTGGTACGCCACTGGTACAGGTCTACTGAAAGAGGTGGAGTCACCAACTTTAATAGCATGTGTTTTGTAGGTGAGACAATTGGCTACCTATCCAGTGATGTAAGAGTTAATCCCCAGCTGGGAGAGTTTCTCAATGATACCTGAGTGGGTCAGTGTGTCAAAAGCCTTGGCTAGGTCAAAATAGGCAATATGCACTGTCTTACCTTCATCCAGGGCTTTAGTGACTTTCTCGAAGAAGTCTACTAGGTTTAATAAGCATGACCTACCCCTAACAAAACCAAACTGGGTTGGGTCTAGAGTTAAAGGTCACCTCTGTCCTTATTGATAAGGTCCATGATGATTCTTTTCATGGCCTTGCAGATGAGGCTGGTTAGACTTATGGGTCGATAGTTCCCAGGGTCGGTTGATAGTCCCCCTTTGTGCAAGGGGATTACTGTTGCTCTTCTCCCCTCTGGTGGAACAAAGCCAGTTCTCAGGCTATGGTTAAAGAGAAAGCCAAGCAGGTCTGCTAGGTCTTGTTTTAGATTGCTTAATAAGCAATCCGGGGTGTTATCTGGTCCCACTGAGGCTGTGTTTTTGGCCTTGGAGAGCACATATATGACCTGATCACTAGAGATAAGAGGCAGAGAACTGGTGTCAGGTATCCTTTGTGGTATGGCTGATGGGGACAGGGGGGTGAAATTTGCACCAAATCTGTCAGATAGCAGTTTGGAAAATTCCTCTGGTATAGTATGAGTGGAACCATCCATTACCAGTTCAGCACATAGCTGGGCATTCTCTTTTAGATTTTGGATGTAGTTAAAGAATGCCTTATAATTATCTTTAGCTAGGGATGCTATTTTACCTTCATAATTAGCTTTAGAAGACTTTACACGATTTCTGATTTGCTTGCTCAAGCTGTGGAGGGGAATTCCTTTGCTGAGTCAGTTCTGTCTTTTTCTTACACATCAGTTTCTTCCTTTTGTTATATAATCTGCTTAATCATGAGGTCCACCAGGGTGGCTTGTTTTTTCAGGAGGATCTGGTTTTAACCTGATCAGGCATAGCCGAGTCTGTACAGTTACTCAAGTATTTATACAGGGCATTTGTGTACACCTCTGCATAGGAGTCAATGTTCTCTGTGAGTGCGGGGGTATAAAACTTTTTATACCATCGCTTAATAAGCTGTAGTTTTTTGCTCCTGTGGTGGTGACAGGCTCAACAGTTACTTCAAATGAGACTGATTTATGGTCCAACCTTACCAGGGAGGGTATCACACAGGGGGGAGTGCAGTGACCCCCCATGTTGGTGAGTACTATGTCTAGGACATTTGAGCCCTTTGTGGGGGTGCAGACTATCTGTTCCAGAGCATTTGTATTGACAAAGTCCTGCAACCTCTGGGTGAGCATGTTTGTGCACATGTTGTTGTTGTTGTTGTTTGTCTTTCGGCTTTTTCCCGGTAAGGGGTTGCCACAGCGAAACTCCGGTCTGCTAATGATTGGCAGTAGATTTTTATGAAACGCAGAGGTGCCAGCTCGACGCTCAACCTTCAGTGAAGGCACTCCCATTTATGCACGCATGTCTTTCGAATGCTACCCAACCGCAGGGAGGACATGCAGACTCCACACAGAAGGCACTCCCAAGCCAAGCCGAGAATCGAATGGGAGAACCTCTTGCTCTGAGGTAACAATGCTACCGCAGTACCACCGTGGCCAATTGATGGAAGGATAGTTGAAATCTCCCATGACTAAGCTATTGGGCTGTATGACGAGTGACTCCAGAAAGATCATTTAGGTGGTGTGCTTTTCTTGGTTCATGGTTGTAAAACAGTTAATCTTTTGTCTGGAGGGGCCCAGTTGTGCACTCATGGGGGAATTTACAGTTTGATCTGATCTAAATAGAGGAATTCCATCTGCTTGTTACTGTACTGCCCTTAGGTTGTTGTTTTGACAGTATTCTGCAAAGGCTGTGTTTGGTGAACATATCTCAGGGTCAGTGAACTTTACTGCAGAAATTCCTTTCTGTTCTGATTCTGTCTCCATTTTATTTTTCTCACCCACCTGTCCAACTGTTGTACTCTTAAAACTTGGTGGCTTTTGCGTTGCCTGCCTCTACTATAAATTTCATATTGGACACTCCTCCCAGCCCTATCGCATCAGTTCATTCTACTTTCTTAACCTTGAATTATCTTCTGTTTCCTCCTTTTCTGCTTAACCAAAAAATATGCTTTATCCAGCTGCTTTTACTGTATTTGTCTCTTCCTACTTTATTACCATATCTTGCTTTTGGTGCTTGTTCTTAAAGTGTTGAATTGCATTTATTCTGCTGCATTTATTACTGCCTGTTAGCCTGACTAAATTGTAATTGTTACTCTAAGTCTCTCAGTTTTGGTTTAAGGACTTGGGCTGCAGGCCAGTTATTTTACATTAAGAAGGTTTGTGGTCTATACTCTTGTGGAAGGAGAGGGTAGCCTCTGCCATTCTGCGGTTGGAATAGCTTGGTGAAGGCTGTTGTTCTAAGTCTTTGTTCTGGTTTAAGCACTTGGATTCCAGACCAGTTACTTTCCACTGGAAAGATTCATGGTCTAAACTCTTGTGGCAGGAGAGGATAGCCTACACCCTTCTAAGCTGGAAACTGCTGGCTAAGACCTATAGTGTCTGTTTTATGAAGTGTCTTAGTTCTGGCTTAAGCACTTGGGCTCTAAAAACAGTTGTTTTACATTAGGAAGGTTTGTGGTCTACACTCTTGTGGTGGAAGACTGTGGCCTTCACTCTATGCTGGGAATTGCTGGTGAATTGCTGCTTTATTTAATCTTTTTTTTTCTGTTGTGACTGTGATTTTATGCACCTTGAATTTCTAGTACTACTGAATTTTATAGCATAGGCTAGATTCAGACTTGCTGAACCAGCTCTTCACTGAAATACTGAAAGATCCGAGGCATGTGCTGCTTCCAACTAACTATAAGTGCCTGTTTTTGTTCTTATAATAAACTTTTAATTTGTATTTGCATTCTGTCTGTTTGAATTGTCTGAACTGTTTTTTGCCACATTTGACTGTATACTGCACTAGTTCAGCTGTAGCATAGCCCAGTTCCAGGTTTGCTGTTTCTGGGTCTGGTCAGTAACTTCTGAGCATCAAATTCACACCATCTTTGTTGGTGAAGGCCTCTCTGCACCCTTGTGGGAGGGGAGTGCTATCTGGGTCCTATCTAATCGAGGGTGGTTGGACTAGGGCTCAGAAAGAGAGCATCCTTATTGGCTAGTTTGAGTTATAAGGGTCATTTCTTGTTTTATTTATGCCTGCGTTTGTGCTTGTTTGCGTGTTGTGCACCATCATGCACTGCTGCATTGTGGTGGTTACCATTGGTGGTTATAGATGCAAACGTTTTGCTTGTTAAATTTTCCCTTAGCACTTTGCTTGTGGCCCTGCTCTATTCAGGTAGAACACTAAGCCTAGCCTCAGAGGTACCAACAAACTTCTCACCCACTAACCATTCCTAAGTGTGACCTCTTTTCCTGACCATATAAATTTACCTAACACTATGGAGGAACAATTTCTCAGTTTCTCCAGCCAGCTTGGTCGACATGGGCATCCTGAGGCAGTGTAGTAACTGCCTTATTTTCAGAGACAGACCTCTGTTCCTACTCCATACAAACTCAACATGTGAGAAATGCAACTATATCAAGAACCTTGAATCCATGCTGTCTCACACACCAGTCAGTACTTATGACAATGAGGGGGTTGTCAGCATGCACACCTCACTTCCTACTCCACCCAAACCTTCATCACACATACCTACATATGTGGAGGTCCTCATAAGAAACCTACCTAAACATCAGAGACCTTCCAAACACAAACACAAGCACACTACACAAAATACTTCCTCTGCAGAACAAAATACACATAATAGCTCACACACCAGTTTCTCACCTGTCAAGCCCTTAAGGCAAACCACAAAACCAAATGTATTAGTCATAGTTGATTCCATCATGAGACATATAGATGTCCCTCTCACCAGTCTGGATAAGGAAAAGGTCATGGTAATATGTCTGTCTGTCAGGTGCCAGGATATGCCATATCACACATGCACTCATGTTTCTCAACAACAGGTACTGTTATGACTTCGTCATTGTCCATGTTGATGTGAATGACTTGAAACTTGGACGTGACTGAGTTCGCAGACTATGTGTCTCAGGTAGGTATGCCCCTAACAGCATTTTACCTTTACCTTGCATGATGCCTCAATACAAACAGAAAATGATTGACTTCAATAACTGGCTTAGTTTCTGGTGTCATTCTAAGGGGATCCAGTATCTGCCAGCCTGGGATGACATGATCAACAGACCTCAATGCTTTGCCAGAGATGGCCTTTATCTGTCACCCATGGGATTTTAGCTACTGGCTAAGACATTTGCCCCCCCATAGTGCCTTTTTAGGCAGTGTCTCAAGGACAAACTTCCCGATGTAAAAACTCCATCTAAAAACAACCTCAAGGTTATGCTGCCAAATCCAAAGAGTCTTAACACCAAACTGCACTCACTGGAAGAAGTCATCACCTTGGAAGATGCAGACATTTGTGCAGTCATGGAGACCTGATTCAAGGCTATGGAGAGCACCCCAGCCATACTGGGTTACACCTCCTTCCATACATTCAGATCACAAACTGAAGACATGAAAACTAAAGGAGGCAGTGTATTAATATCCATTAAAGATAAATACACCTCCAGGTTAGTTAAACAGTATGATTCCCTGAAGATACTTCAGGTGTAATTAACTGTTGGTAGAACACCTATTCAAGTCATTGCCAGCTACAGGACCCTCTCCATGAATCAGGACACCCACTCTGCCTATTTGTATCTACCAGAGTCTATAAAGATACATCTGAAAACCATGGTTTTAACTACCTATCCATTGACTGGGTAAATTACTCACGCTCAAATTCACATGCCCAAAGGTTCCTGGACTTTGTTAACTCCAATGCCCTGGACTAGCTGGTTGACACCCCCACAAGGGGTGCCAACATCCTGGATCTGGAGCTTCCAAATATGGGGGACCACTGTAGCACCCCTACTGTGAGGTCTTCCCTGGTGAGATCTGACAACAAATGTGTCTCATTTGAAGTAACTATCACACCTGATCCCCTCCATCAGCAATGAACTAAAACACTTCTCCAAAGCTGATTATAATCTCTTACAGGATGGTATAAAAAGCTTCACTGCACACCCCCCCCCCCAGATAGAACTGGCAATTATGCCAGGTTCTACACCAATGCTTTACACAAACACCTGTATAACTGCTTTGACTCGGCCGTACCTGATGGGACCAAAACAAGCTTCTCAAGGAAGAGTAAGCCTGCCTGGAAGACAACTGCCATTAACAGACTTTACAATAAGAGGAAGAAATTGCTATCTGGGAGTAAGAGGGAGTGAGCCCTAAACTGGAAACACTCCCTCCTCAGCTTAAACAAGCGAATAAGACTTCTTGTGAAGTCCTCCAAAGCAAACTATGAATCCAAATTAGTTTCCTCAACTAAAGACAACAATAAGGCATTCTTTAGTTACATCTGTAACCTAAAAGGAAAGGTCCAGATTTGTGCTGAACCAGTAGTTAATGATACTACATATACTGAGCCTGAGGATATAGCTAACCTGTTGGCTGACAGGTTCTGTGAAAACTTCACTTCCCTGTCTCTGCCACAAGAACCCCATGATATCTCTACCACCTGTCCCCTACCTTGTATCTCTAAAGAGCAGGTCATAAATGCCCTCTCTAAGGCCAAAAACACAGCATCTATGGACCTGATAACATCCCAGGCTGCGTCATACATGGGCTCCGACAAGAATTAGCAAAACCATTCGGTACTCCTTTCAATCATAGTCTAAGCACTGGCTTCATCGCAGCTGAATGGAAAATGGCCACCATTATTCTCTTGCACAAAGGTGGTGCTTCCACTGACCCTGGGAACTATAGACCTATTAGCCTGACTAACATGCCTATTAAACCTGGTGGACTTCTTCGACAGAGTTACCAAGGCCCTGGACAAGGGGAAATCTGTACATACAGCCTACCTAAACTTAGCTAAGGTGTTTGACACTATCCCCATGCAGGTATCATTGACAAACTATTTCTCTGAAGTACAACCAAAAACTAAAGGCCTGTGGCTGACAAAGTTTGTTGATGACTGCAAACTGGGAGTGGTCATACAATCGCCAAATGATGTCAACATCCTACAAGAGGGTCTTACACAAATAAATGATTGGTGCCAAATTCATTTCCTTAAACTCAATGCAAAAATGTATTATCATCCCTTTGGGTAAGGACAATATTCCTGTTAACTACCACATCGACAGCAACACCTTAAGTATGGACTCAGTGGTGAGAGACCTGGGCACACAGGTTTACTGCAACCTTACTTTTGACCACCATGTCTCCACAGTGGTAAGAAGGGCATGCTATATGGATCATCTCATAAGTAAGGGCATTGCCTCCAGAAAAAAAAAGAAGTTATAACCTCCCTGTACTCTTCCCTCATCAGGCTAATAATTGAGTACAATGCCTCTTTTGGTATATACCTTTCCAAGCACCTGCAGCAACTGGAGAGACCACAAATGTTCCTCACAAGGAAAATTCAAGGTCATCAACATCTGTCCTATGTGGATCATCTGAAATCACTGTCACTTTATTCTGTTTCACACAGACCACTCAGAGGCAACCTCTGCCTTGCATACAAGGCAATCTCTGACCCTGTTTTATTGGAAATGCTGCATCTCCATAAATCAAATTGTAAACAGGTTACTTACTTTAAAGACCGTAACCTGGTATGTTACATTAATAATAAAACCTGCTGGAGGGACAGATTTGTCTCCCAGAGGTTACCACACCTTTGGAACAAATTTCCACTTCATATCAAACAGAGCACATCATTGGCACTCTTCAAACGCAAGCTGGAAGATTGGATGGGTAACCATAAATTCACCCTGGGGGGTTCCATCTGTGTCCCTCTTGGACAGAGACAATAGGTGCTGATCATGGAAATAAGGGTAAAACTTGGCTAGGCTTGTAAGGGCCCTAGGGCCATTAGCCTGGTAACTTCCTATGATCCAGTGGTGGTGGACCTACAGCTAGTAATGATGTGTTAGAGGAGTATTTTCCCTATAGTTAATTGGACATGGAGTAGTTTGAGAGAGTCATACTGTTTGACCAGTCTCGAGGTGTACTTGGCTTTAATGAAGATGGATACACCTCCACCTTTGGTTCTTTCATGCTCATTTTGAGGTCTCAGTGTGTGAGAGGCATTTTAGTCTTGCACAGCTGGGGTGCTCTCTGTGGACAGGGAGTGCAGTTTTATGTTTAAACTGCTAGCATTAAGCAGCAGAACCCTGAGTTTGTCTCAAGTGGATTTTGTTGCACTGGAAATTTTGTTCTTTTGACATTGCCTAAAAAGGCACTATGGAGGAGGCAAGCACCTTTGCCAGTATCCAAAAGCTGAGACGAGACATGTGCAGACCATCTCTGGCAAAGCAGCATGCCTTGTCAACTATGTCTTCCCTGGTTGACAGATACTGGATCCCCCTGGACTGACACAACAAGCTAAGCCAATTTTTGAAGTAAATCATTTTTTGTTCATAAAGAAACCAAAATGAGATGGAACCGTGGTCAGTGAAGGCAGCAAGTACTGGTGGAACCACGAGTGGGGAAAAAAGTGCAAATACAATGCAGCAAATAATGTACCACACTTTAATGAATGTTTTCGTCACATAGACTTCATCAGAATACAAGTTAAAACAAGTACGCAGGGAATAAATACCCTAACCAATTAAACAATTAATTACAAACAATGTTAATAAGAGTTAATAAATACCTATAAGCTTCAATTAACTTCTTTCTAAAAACTATTCAAAAACATTAAAAGGGACCTCCTTATTAAGTCCCAACTTCCTATATTTTAAAAGATATTTTGATGTTGATATACCCATTAATACCGGGGTTTCAATCAGCATTTAATTTTACCTGCCATAATGTTTCTATATAGGAAGTTGGGACTTAATAAGTGGGTTAAATGATGGGGTTATTTATTTAACTTGTAGCCTTACTGAAACAATATTAGAAAATATTTTTTTATGTTCAACGGAATGTATTTTAAACAAAAAAGGGGTGTCGTGATGGGTTCCCCAGCATTCTACATTGAGTTAGGTAGGCTTACTTTTTGGTTGTTGTTCTGCTTGGCATAAGTTCTGATGGCCGAGGCAACAGTTGACATGTTAATGAACTTGTCCTTACATTCTATTCCTGCTGAGAATGAAGCTGGAGTTATGCAATTGTTCCTCAATACAATGATGAATATTCAAAGGTCTCTAAAAGTTTTAGTTTCTAAACATGGCTGTGAACCCAATGGATTTATTTCTAACAGTTCCGATGAGGAACGTAGGATGGTTATTGACTTGGATGTTCAAAAGCTTGATAAAGCTGTGCCTAATTTGTTATCAGAACAGAATGTATTTCAACACAATACTGGGTCTATTCTTGCCATGAATTATGATCCTTTCGTAAAGGCTGATTATAAGGTGACAAGAGCTAAAACAGAGTAATTCCACAGTAAATGTGAATATCTTTGTAAACTTTTGAAGAAGTACAGATCTCTTGATATAGAGAACCATTATTTTAAGAGATGTATCGAACTGCAAATAGTTCCAAAAGGGCTTTATTTATTTCTTTAAGTGCCCTAACGGCATTACTTCTAAAGATGTTTTTCTGGGACACTAGTTACATTTTTCAATAATTCTGGTCTCCAGTTTTAATAGAAAACAACTCAAAAAGAATGCCCGATTTAAAGGAAGACATTTTGAGAGTTGATAGTGAGGTGAACAGTTTATCTGAATATGGACAAAACAATGTTCATGAATGGGTATTTCATGATGTAGAGCAACATGAGAATGAAATAATTAATCAAAAGCATAATAAATTACTAAGAGATGTAACTGCATATGAAGTAAATGCAGCTTATGAGAACTTTGATCCCCTTCAACAACGGGAATTTAAAAACAACAATGAAGGGGTTATGAGAGAAAAGGATAATGAAAAACCTTTGTCTCATAACAATTCAAACAATTTCAAACCTCCCGCCAAGAGGGGGAGTCATTTCAAAGTTTCAGTTCCTTTAAGAGAATTTTTTATGAATGAGACTAGAAGTCAGCCCACTTTCGGTGGAGAACAGAGCTGTGCACCTTCGTTGAATCAAGCTGAAACTAACATTCATTCCTCTGAACACAATATAGCCAATGATGGTAAAATTAAGTCTTTTTTAGTAAAGAAAGACACCAGGTTGACGAGAAACCAAGTAATGAGGAACAGGGGACCTACAACGTCCAATTCGTCAACCGACGAATAGGGAGGGACACAATGGATTTATTTAATATATTAAATTTATCTGGATATGCTTTAAACGACAACGAGTTAATTGTTTTAAGGTTTGGACTAAATTTTATACCTACTAAAAGGGCTGATTATAGTAAGACTACTATTGATATAAAAAAAATTCCCGTAAGTTAAATCGACAGTATTTATTAAAAAATTTTAAGAATGAAAACAGTGTGTATATATTAAACCTTCCTCTGTCACCCTGGTTTTAAACAATACCATAGGGGTGTTTGAGCAAGCTTGCTACCAAGATGTTCGGTGGCACCTTAGTAATAAAAAAAGAAACTGGGTTGACAATTTAACCCTAGGAGAACATAAAGCTTTGAATGAACTTAAAAAGAAAACTTATCTTAGGTTCATGAAAAGCGATAAAGGTGGGAACATTGTAGTTATGACAAGGGAACAGTACATTAAAGGTATGTTAGAATTATTGGACAATAGTGATGAATACACTGAGGTTGGTGTCCAAGACATCAGACATAGTAACGAATATATTAACATGTTTTTATACGATGCCCTTATGAATGGGATTATGGATTTTAAAATGTATGAATTTTGCTTAATTGAAAAACCTAGGGTAGGGGTTTTGTTTGGAATTTCCAGGGTCCATAAGGACTCAGAAAACCTTCCCTTTAGGCCAATTGTATCGGCACCACTTTCTATTATGGAAGGAATGGCTTTGGTTGTTGATGGCATATTAAATTCCTTGGTACAGAAATCTGAAACCTATTTAAAGGATTCATGGGATTTCTTTGATCAAATTAAAGGAGTTTTTTAAAGAAGTTCAGTTTGATAATACTAAACATATTATGTTTACCTTGGACATCGTGTCGTTATTCACTTGTATTCCCCATCTACAAGGTGTAGAAGCTGTAAGAGAATATTTGAGAAATTTCAGCGGGTTAAATGATGGGGTTATTTATTTAACTTGTAGCCTTATTGAAACAATATTAGAAAATAATTGTTTTATGTTCAACGGAATGTATTTTAAACAAAAAAGGGGTGTCACGATGGGTTCCCCAGCGGCACCAGCATATGCTAATACAGTAATGATGTGGTGGGAAATGAATGTGTTGAAAAAAATTGTCTAAAAATACAACATTGCATTATATTTTAGGCTTGAGGATGATCTTTTTTTCTTGATAGAAGGAAATGCTGAAACTTTTTCTGAATTTTTGGTTGAGATCAACAATGCGTCTGATTTTTTGAGTTTTACCTTAGGTAAATGTGGTTGTTTTATTTACTTTTTAGATATATTACTTTTTTGGGACAATGATGAGCAAACTATGCATAGTCGTATTTATAGAAAAAAGACTTTTACTAATGGCTATTTACATTTTAAAAGTAACCATCCAGATTATATAAAGAAAAATATCCTAAAGGGACAATATATTAGGGCATGTCGTATGACGACTAAATATTCAGACTTATTGGAAGAACTAAGACTGATAACTGAAATGTTTTTAAGTAGAGGTTATGAAAAAATATTCCTGAATAATTTGTGTCAAGATATATTGACCAAACGGGAAGAATTCTATCCTCCATTATTGACGGGTTGTTTAGATTTTGGTTTCAATAGTAACAAAAAGAAGGGAAATATGGGAACTATTTGTTCCTTGGATATGACTGTGGACAGTAGAGGCATTAGACGTATTATTGAGAAAAACTGGAGAATTTTAGAAGGTGATAATGAATTAATAAAAGCCATTGGTAATACACCTAGGTTTGTTTATCGAAACAATTGCAACGTTAAGAAGTTATTAGAAAAGGACCACACTTTTTCTGTGGGTGTTCCTGTGGTACACAAAAAGGGCATGTACAAATGTGGGTCCTGCAATTTTTGTAGGTACATCCATGAAGGACCTTATATACTAGTGGAACATAACAATTTAACTTTACCAGTTCCAGGGTACGTCAATTGTTCAACAAAAGGGGTAGTGTACATTAGTATTTGTAGTGGATATCCAGCATTCTATACAGGGATGACAACAAGTACCTTGAGAGAACGTATTAGGGAGCACATATATAGCATTAAAACAAAAGATAATAAAAATGCCTTGTATAAACATTCGGTTGAATGCTCTAAATACAAGAAATTTATTTTTTCTGTATTGGAAGTAGCCAATACTGATTTAAGGGGTGGTGAATTCAAAAACCACCTTGAACAAAGAGAAACATTATGGCAGGTAAAATTAAATGCCGATAGAAAGCCCGGTATTAACGGGTATATCAACATCAAATGTTTTTTTTTTAAATATAGGAAGTTGGGACTTAATAAGGAGATAATAAACTAATAACTATAAACAAAAACAATAAATGCCGAGCTCTGTTAGGACAATCCGAGGCACATCAACCATGTAGACCATTTAAAAACCTTTTTATTGACCATTTAAGTGCTTTCTGATGAAGTCTCACTTCCGAGATGAAAGCTCTTAAATGGTCAATAAAAAGGTTTTTAAATGGTCTACATGGTTGATGTGCCTCAGATTGTCCTAACAGAGCTCGGCACTTAATAAGGAGGTCCCTTTTAATGTTTTTGAATAGTTTTTAGAAAGATGTTAATTGAAGTTTATAGGTATTTATTAACTCATTAACATTGTTTGTAATTAATTGTTTAATTGGTTAGGGTATTTATTCCGTGCATACTTATTTTAACTTGCATTCTGATGAAGTCTATGTGATGAAAACATTCATTAAAGTGTGGTACGTTATTTGCTGGCATTGTATTTGCACTTTTTTCACCACTCGTGGTTCCACCAGTATTTGCTGCCTTCATTGGCCACAGTTCCATCTCGTTTTGGTTTCTTTGTTCTACATTGAGTTGGGTATGCTTACTTTTTGGTCATTTTTTGTTTATATTGTGGCATCATCCTGGGTGAAGGTAGAATGCTGTACAGGACTAGAGTCATACCTACCTGGAACACATAATCTGAGAGTTTAGTCACGTCTCTCTTCATATAGTCCAGAGAGGTACATCTCAAGTCATTCACCCCAACATGGACTATGACAGAGTCATAAAAGTACTTGTTGGTGAGTGACCTGAGTGCATCTATGATTTGATAGATCCTGGCACCTGACAGGCAGCTGACCTTCTCCTTGTCCAGCCTGGTGAGGGGGCATCTGTGTGTCTCACTATGGAGTCACCTATGAACAAGACATTAGGTTTTGAGGTGTTTTACCTTAGCAGATTATTTTCTGAGACACTGGTATATGTGTTATTGTGTGTAGTGGCTTCTATTTGCATAGGAATGTGTGCAAGTGGCTTATGTTTGAGAGGTCTTTGATCTTTTGGTAGGCATCTTTTGAATACCTCCACATATGTGGGTTTATGTGTCATGACCTCATTTTGTGTGAGAGGTGAAGTTTGTGTGCTGGCAACCTGTTTGATGTCTGGTTTGTTGTTACATAGGTTCATAGGTTCATAGGTTGGTACTAGGCTATCGGCCCTAGGGCCTATACAAGCTTAGCCATAACAATTCCCTGGATATTTCTTCCCATAATATTTACTTCCCTAGACCCCTGTCTAGCAGGGCGACTGACATGATCCCCGGGGTGAATTTCCTATCTCCCATCCAATCGTCAAGGTTCCTTTTGAAGACGGCCAAGGAGGTGCTCTGCTTGACATGTATGGGCAGTCTATTCCAGAATATGGGGAGTCTCTGGGTCAGGAACCTATCCCTCCAGCATGTTTTGTTCATTGTGATGACAAGGTTTAGATCCCTAGAACATGTGGCTCTGAGGGATTGGGATTTCTTTAAGTGGAGCTTGTCTAACAGCTCAGGGTTTGACATGGCCTTGTATGTTAAGCAGAGATTGCCTCTGAGTAGACTATATGCCACAGAGTATAGCTGGAGGTTTTTAGACGGTCATGAGAGAACTGATTCCAATTTCATAGTTTAACTACATCTCTCACATGACCTCAGGATGCCCATGTCAGTCAGGCTGGCTGGTGAAATTATTAGAAACTGCCTATCAATTATAGAAGAGTTTTACCATATGTACTATTACAGAAGGGATTAGGTTAGCTTGAAGAGTTTTTGTGCTAGGACTATCAAAGGTGCTTGTTCTATTGAAGGCTACAGATGACAAGTGTGGCAATGCTGCTCAGTGCACTTGTAGTGCAGTAGGGAAGCTTGGGAAGGTTCCACTGACAGATGTCTAGGGAAAGATTGAGTTTCAAGGTGTTTGCATCTATACAGGATACCCCTAAACCCTGTTGTATGGTGCACTGCAACACGCAAAAGTGAGGCTTAACTACAGCTAAAATTAAGACACTTTTAAACTAGTCTACCAATAGGAAAGCACACAATGAACCTTCTTCCAGCAATCCCCCGCTCAAACAAGGCTGGATTCACACTCTTCGGCCACAAGGGTACAGGGCAGCCCTTCTTAATGTAAGATGGCTGGTTTAGTGCTCAAGTGTGTCAATAATAAGCTAGCTTCAGTAGGTCTGAATTTAATCTATGCTGTCTAGGTATCAGAACAGTGCAAATCAAGTGCAGAGATGTGCAAATCTCCCAATGCAAATGCACAGCAGTGTCCGGAGTGAAATGCTACCACAAACAAACTTAAAAATATAGATACAGCAGTGTAATTTAAACAGCTTATGAAAGTGTGGTTACCAATAAAAGTACTCCACTTTGAATAAATGAGCCAAGAGCCACTGAATTGTACAGACTTTATAAAGGTACTAAAAAAAACAAGATAAGCCCTCCAGCCAATAGAACTACGTTCAGAATTCTCAAGTGCTTCCTCAGCCTCAACAGACCAGGCTGTCTCCTAGTACACTAGGTGGAAAATCTACTGACCTCTTCTGTGTAAAAACAATTGTTTGCTAGAGTGTAAAAATACACTACTTTATCCAACAACTAGCTAGATCAAGCAGAACATACAATGAGCAGCAAAATGCACTTGTTTAATATAAATACAAGGAAAGGCAAATAAATAACTCATGATACCAAGAGCAGTGTAGAAAGGAAAGGCAAATAAATAATTTAGGATATCAACAGCAGTGTAGAAAGGGAAGAGCTTATTAAAGCTCATTTTACATTAGGGGTGGGCAGCTTAAAGTCACCAGGTTTAAAAAACAAATCAACAAATGGGAAGGTGGTTGGGAAACACAGCAGGGAATCTTGAGCAGTGCTTTCATTTATGCAGGCTTCAAATCTTTTCAGACAAAGACAGAGGCCCAGAATTTCACTGGGTATTTAAGTGTCACTCAAGAGACAATTTAAACAATAAAAAAAAAAAAAAAAAACACGCGAAATGAGCAGCCTAGATAATTTGTGTCCACCTCTCACATAGAGCAAAAACACCAGACCAAGCAGATTTCTTAAGACAGAAAACAAAATAGAGCATGTATCAGAAAGCAACTCTAAAGGTCACAGACAAAAATATAGGTTTTCTCACTCAGCAGGGAATCACCAGCAGTGTTTTAGTTTATGCAGGCTTCACATCTTTTCACGGTAAGACAGAGACCCAGAATTTCATTGAATATTTAAGTATCACTCAAGAGACAATTTAAACAATGAAAAAAACATGTGAAATGAGCAACCTAGATAATTTGTGTCCACCTCTCTTGTAGAACAAAAGCACCAAGCTAAGCACATTTCTTAAAGTGTTCTTAGTGTTCGTCAACTGAGCATCCATTCTCATTCACCTATTGACACTAAACATTCTATTAATTTCTTCCACCCAGGCTCCCATCACTTATTTCCAAATACCTTATATGCCTCCTTCATCAATTGTTTTCCAAGTGCTCCACCTTTGCTTCTGGAAGCACATCAGTTAGATCAGTTTTAGCCCTTGTCATCCTGTGTTTCCCCATATCATTTTTTCAATCTTCTGTATACCCCCATGCACTAATCACAATATGTTTGCAATCTGACAGACCTTTACATTTTCTTTCAAGTCTGGAATCCCCAGTCCCTCCTCCTCAAGTCACCTACCGACATTCAAATATTCTTTATACAACTCTTGGTAAAATTTCTTGAACTCCCCAATACACCTAACAATGTTTTCTTCATCTCCTGTCCTTCTTTCATGCCTAATTTAAACAACCTTATCACTACTCTCAGTTACTTTAGTCTGACTGCCAATATCTTTGTGGACTTCAAACTTTGTTTAAAAAAACACATTTTCACTGCCACCTTCTTTCCTGAAATCGTTTCATCCTAGTTCATGTTTGGTCAACATTTCTGATCAGTGCATTGTATTTTTCACATCTTATTTGCAATCTTGGATGCATAAAGAATTTTTTTGAATATTCATTGCAAGGCTTATGGTCTATTTCTACCTGAATTTCTTTACCATAGACATATAAATGGATTTTTTAGCACCCGCGCACTGTTTCTGCCAACTCCCTTTCTATCCGACCATATATTTGTCATGCATCTGTAAATCGTTTTGAACACAGGCAAGTGGTATTTCCTCTTGTAGGATTACAGCTCCTACACCATTCTGACTGGTATCTTCTTGAAACATAACTGGCTTATTTACATAATGCTGTGCTAATGTTTTACATCTCTATGTTCTTCAACATTTCAAAACTATTTTCTTGTTCCCAGATTTACTCCTGGGCTTCACCTTGCTATGACAAACATATTAGACACAAACTTTTCGGAGACAGACTAGGTACAGATTTTGAAATTACTTCATCATTCCTACAAACCTCTTTAATGCCTGCTTCTTTTCTGGATTTGGCTGATGCTCAGTCATTATTTTTTGTATCAGATTTTAGTTCCTCTGGCATTAGAATATGACCCATGATTTTAGACTTGTCACTATAATTTTACATTTGCTCTTATTTAACTTGAAATAATATTGTCTTACTCTCTTTATCAGTTATGATTGTCTCTTACCATGCCCTTCTTGTGTCTAACCTCATAACACCTTTTAAGCCTTAAGCGACCTGCTCAAAAGCTCCTTTGATCTCCTTTGTGCTGTTGAAATACCAATTGTTAGTCTAAGGAATCCATACAATTCTAAGAATGTATGTTATATATACAGTTTGCAGTAATCATCTAGCTTTTTCTGCCAGAATCCATGGTATTCTTCTACTGTTTAAAAGAATTTAGCACTGGGCACTGTTGCAACTACATCCTTAGTGCATAATTCTTTCTTTTAGCTTTATTCAGATTTTGCAGATCAATATAAATGTGAATTTTGTCTTGCTTTAAAACAATAACCACACTGTTCACCCATTATTTTAGTTAAAGTTGCTTCTTAAAGATTCTTACATAATCCACATTAGTTCATGGTTTATTTTACAATGTAGGGTTACTGCTACTTTGACTAGCATAGGATCAGGAGTATCAGGATTTATTTGCATATGATATTCCCAGGTAAACCTAATAGGAATAAAATAAATCTGCATTGTCATGAATGATGTCATTCTTCTCACGCTGCATAGTATTTAAGACGTCTTTATGTCTATATGATTTTTTCTGCACATATTCACTCTTTTCTTTGTTTCTGTACATATTCACTCTTTGCTTTTAGAGTGTAAGTTTCTGTTATCATTCCAAATTTCTCTCAAGAAAAACAGCAGAGAATATTTAGAGAATTTACCACTTTAAAAGTTGTGATTTGAAATTGCATGTTCAATTCATTTTCTTTGATGCACATCAGTAGGTTTTAATCCAATGTCTTTGTTCTGTGTCCTGTATATGTTACAGAGGATTATGATTGGGTCACCGATCATAACTTGCTTATTATGTGTTCATGACATGGAAATGAAAAAAAAATCACATCGACAACGAAGCTTGAGAGGTGAATCTTGGCATCCATGTTAAGAACACATAATTTTAATTTTCGGTTAGTTATCTGGTCATAATTCTTTGTACATGGAGATTTATCTTCTCCATGTACTACTAGCTACATAAAAATTAAAAAAAATAATAAAGTGCTGTGCTGGATTTAAAAGCCTGTTATTCAGTTGGAAAGTGATTTATGTCTTTACCTATCCATGTGTATGGGAAGTAGCTTGTTCCCAAAAACGTTTTTTAATGAGTCTAATTAAGACAGCAGACAGAAATGGGGTTGAGTGAAACCCCTTTCATGTTCGGCTGCTATTTATGTTCAAGTTAAATAACACCCTGGTTCAACACTGCTATAGCACCTTAACATCATAGGGGAAATTAATACCCTTCTAAGCATTAAGGACAGATCTTGTGGTATGGTAGCACTGACCCAGGATGTCATTTAACTGATATTTTGGCATAATAATGGTGCTCCATGCACTACAGAAATGTTCACATTGCTTTTTTTTCTTTTTCACTGATCATGATCCTTTTCTTCAGGCAAAATACAACATCTTACATGTGTCTATTTCAAATTTCAAATTTAATTTATTATTTCTCAGCATTTCTTGTCAACAGTCTGTTACATTCATGTCAGTGTCTCTGATGCCTATTTAAATTTCACCTTAAAAAATTCTTGCCTCTTTAAAAATACCCACCAGAACAATTTGTTGGTGCAGCATATGTTTGTGTTTCTGTTCACTAACATACAAATTCTGTTAAGCACTCTCGCATATTTTTTCCACATATTTAATAAATAGTTCTTCCTAGTTAATATCTGTCATAAATATTGGGTGAGCAAATGGCTGTAACTAAGGAAATGATTCTTTTGAGATGAAACACAGGACCTGAATTGCCTTGACATAGTAAGGCCTTGTTAAGTTCAATGCTACTAGCTACAAAAATGCAGTTATTAGAAAATGGAAATCAAAGTCTAAACGACCAAGACATAACAGAAATGGGAAAGGGAGTTTTACAAAAGGAAGCAGAAAGCAGCAAATTACATAGAAGTAAATGGAAACTGTGGGAACAATACATGTAGAACAATGTTCAGGAGGAGGAGGAGGAGGAGTGAGGTTTAAAGGAAGGCAGGGACTGAGCAAATGATATAATGTTGGACTGATGATGGTTAAAGGAAAGAAAAGATATGCGCTGTATGATGTATGTAAAAAGAAAAAATGTTAATATGATTTGTCTTCTTTTCTGTTAATGTATGTTTACCTTTATCTGAAGTGCTAACTTTAGGTGTTAAAAAAACTCTTATTTTGAAAGGACAGCATTTCTTCTCATGTTTACAGCCACACCTAGTAGCTGAGGCTTGAATTTCATCCGCATCGTATTTTCAGTTTACCTCATGGCTTTCCTGTTTGTCTCCATAACTGTTACAGGTTATTCTCATTTTATCTTTCATTGTTGTGTTTTTCATTTATTACATATTTTATGATATACAGAGCCCTATACTTAGTTATATTTTATGGCCAAAGGGCCATAGAAAAGCTTAGCTAAGACACCCCATAGTTCTAAAAGCATATTAGTTACCCTTCAGAGATAATTTTTTTCGCACACCTCATGTATGAATTCATGGTCTAACATCTACTTCTAAGGTCTGCCTTTCAAGTTACTTCTTTCTGATTTAAAGAAGGAGGAGGAGATATTTGTATATGGCATTTGTATACGGTGATGCCACATGATGTTGGAGTAACATGGTTTAGTGAATACTTTTTTGACAAAAGGATTTCATAGGAAAAAATAGATATATATGGACAATTGATGGAAATTGTATTGAAAAATAATTTTATTTTGTTTGAGACCAAATACTTCCTAAAAAGGAAGGTGTGGCAATGGGTTCAGCATGTGGGAGTTTATATACAAATGTTATAATGCTATAATGGGAGAAAAAAATGTATATAATTAATCTCATTTCTTCCTATGTCAATTTTAGACATGATTTTTAGATGACCAATTTATCTTATGGAAGGGGTATAAAGAAGAAATTGTTTTCTTCTTGAAATACATAAATGGAACTACCTACTTTTTACTTTTTACACATAACATCAGTGAAGGAGAAATCCCCTAATTAGATGTTATGCTAAAAAACGGATGTGCAGAATGAGACATTTGTTTCCCAAAGTTATAGGAAGGAAACCTACTCTAATACTTTTTTGCATTATACTAGTTCTCCTTCTGTTTAAACAGAAGAAGGCAGTCCTAAAAGGACAATTTTTGAGAGTAGCCCGCATGGATGATCACCATGCAGTCGTTCTTGGATGAATGTGAAGTACTTAAGAATATGTTTTTAAAATGGAGGTACCCAGCCCATTTGGTGAATGACATTATGACAGAGGTCATAAATAAGAGAGAAAGTACTTTGTTCCAATTTTATGTTAAAAAGACAGGATAACATCAGTTGGAATAGCTACAGAGAAACAAAACATAAGGGATTATAAACAGTTGAATGGAGAATACAATGTTAATGAAGAAGGAGATAAAAATAAATTTAAAAGTTCCTTTATCACTACCTTCTGTACTGATAGTGATACAATAAAAAATTATATAAAAACTGGGAGATTTTAAATAATGAAAAGGATATAGTTGATTATGTGGGGGGAAAAACATGTATTGTTTACTGAAGAAGTAGAAATCTGAAGGACATTTTGGAAGTCAAATAGTCAAAATGTGGGGTAGGTTGGATGAAGAAATATGGTTCTTGCTGTTCAGATGTTTTTGAAATCCATTCCTTTGTAGTCAATAATGAGAAAATTAATTTATATAGAAAGTATACGTGTAATACAGAAAGTGTAGTGTATTTTGCTATTTGTTCGACCTGTTCATGTTTCTATATTGGAAAAACGGAGAGGAAATTAAAGAACATGATTTACAAACACTTAAGAGATATAAAGTTGAAAAAAGAGACAAATACCCTTTATAAACATCTTTCAGAAAAACCTGGCAATGGTTTTAAATTTATTGTTAATTGAATCTTTACAGAAGTACAAAAGGGGTGGGGATTGGACAATTCTTTTAGAGAAATGTGAGTTAGTCTGGCAAATACATTTGAATGTAACAAATTGGCTCAGCCTGAATGATCATGTTTCGATGGCAAATATTTTAAAACTTAAGGCATTAAAAAGGTGAAATTATATATGTGTGTGTATATATATATATATATATATATATATATATATATATATATGTGTGTGTGTGTGTGTGTGTTTGTGTGTATGTATATATATTTGGTTTTGAATAGTGCAGAAATACAACATGATTTTGAGTGGGGTGGGATGTCTGATGATTGGGGAATATTGAATTAGGTAGAGGTGTGAAATTAGTACTGGATTTGTCTGTGAGAATATTAGCAATGGCTTTAAAATCAGAATGACAGACTCCATTATCAGTACCTGGTAAGGAAGACAGTCTCTCTTGCCTGCAGTCTAAACATCTTCTTGGCCTTGTCTGACTTTATTACCTTTCTCTCTCTACAGTAAGGTCTTATTAAGTTTAATTCTGTTGGCTATCAGAAAAGCAATTACTAAAAAATGGAAATCAAAGTCTAAACCAATTATATTTGAAGTACTAAATATTACAAAAGAAGAAAAGGAACTTGAAGCGGGATCTTTAGAAAATGGAGGGAGCAAATTACGCAGAAGTAAATGTAAATTGTAGGAGCAATAAATGCATAATAATAGGTTCATAGGTTCATACTAGGCTATCTGCCCTAGGGCATTTATAAGCCTAGCCAGAGTGTGTTTGGTTTTCGCCACCCATTTTAAATGAATTTTGCTATGCCCTTTTTCGAGGTTAGTATACTGTGTCTCTGTCTAACAGTGACACAGAAGCGATACCTGGGGTAAACCTACGATCTCCCATCCACTCATCAAGATTCCTCTTAAAGAGAGTCAATGAGGGACTCTGCCTAACCTGGACTGGGATTTTATTCCAGAGTGAAGGGAGCCTCTGGGTTATGACTCTATCCCTCCAGCATGTCCTGTTTATTTCAGTGCTGAGGTTCAAGTCTCTCGAGCGCATAGCTCGATGGGATTTGGATTTTCTGAGGTGCAGCATGTCCATTAATTCCGGGTTGGACATGGCTTTATACGTCAGGCACAGATTGCCTCTGAGCAGGTGGTATGCCACTGAGTAGAGCTGGAGTTTCTTTAACCGGGCAGCATATGGCATCTGTTTGAGCCCTTTGATCCTCTTGGTGAGGTACTTTTGGGGTCTTTCCAGTTGCTGCAGGTGTCTGGTAAGGTACATCCCAAAAGGGGCATTGTACTCAATTATGGGCCTGATGAGGGATGAGTAAAGAGGCACGATGACCTCCCCTGATCTAGATGTGAATCCCTTCATGATTAGGTGGGCTATATAAAATGTTTTTCTAACCACTTTGGCCACGTGGTTTTCAAATGAGAGATTGCTATCAACTTGGGTCCCCAGGTCCCTAATTACTTCTTCCAGATTTAATGGATTACCACCTATGTGGTAATTTGTGGGCACTTTGTTTTTGCCAAAGGGGATGACTATACACTTTTTGGTGTTTAGCTTGAGGCCATGGCTCTGGCACCAGTTGTCTGTTTCTATGAGGCCTTTTGTAGGATGCTTGTGTCAGCTGGAGAGTCGATTATGGTGCCTAGTTTGCAGTCATCTGTGAACTTGGTCAGCCACAGTCCTTCTGTGTTGGCCTGTACCTCCGAGAAATATATACCGAACAAGAGAGGTCCCAGGACTGAGCCTTGTGGGATGCCACTTGTAACTGGTTTGGAGTCTGACATGGCTCCAGCAATTCTAACCATGTGGGTTCTGTCCTTGAGCCAGTTTGCAACCCATCTAGTGACATAGGGGTTTATATTTAAGCTGGTGAGCTTATCTATAATGCCCGAGTGGGGTATTGTATCGAAGGCTTTCGCAAGGTCCAGGTAGGCTGTCTGGACCACCTTCCCCTCATCAATGGCCTTGGTGACTGTCTCAAAGAAATCAACCAGGTTTAAGAGGCAGGATCTGCCCTTAACAAAGCAGTACTGGGTAGGATCCAGTGTCTGTAGGTCCCCAATATCTTTATTTATGAGGTCCATGATGATCCTTTCCATAGCTTTGCAGACCAAGCTAGTCAAGCTTATGGGGCGATAGTTTCCAGGATCCGTTGAGGCACCACCTTTGTGGAGAGGGACCACTGTTGCTGTACGCCACTCTTTGGGTACATATCCTGTAGTAAGGCTGAGATTGAACAGTAGTTTTATGTTTGGGTTTAGCTCTTCTTGGAGTTCATGTAGGACGCAGCCCGGGACACCGTCTGGTCCCATTGATGCTGCGTTTTTTGCTGTGGAGAGGGCAGCTCTTACCTGAGCATCTGAGATGTCAGGGGGCAGCACTCTGCTGGGATAGATATTTGCCCTTTTGGTGGGAGAAGTTTGCGCTGAACCTGTCAGCTAGGATGTTGGCAATGTCTGTGGGTTCGGTGTATTTTTTGTCATTTTGGACTAATTCTGAGCATATCTGGGAATTCCCACCCAGGTTCCTAACATAACTAAAGAAAGCCTTGTGATTATCCTTAGTGTCCTGTGCAATTTTTCTCTCGAAGCTGGCCTTAGACGATTTTATGAGTGCCCGTAGTTTTTTGCTAATACTGATCAGAGATGCCTTCCCTTTTTGGGATTTTGCTCTATCATGTAGTAGCTTCCTCCTTCTATTGTATAGTTTGTTTATGGCTGGGGTCCACCAGACAGGATGTCTGCCTTTGGAGGATTGGGTCTTGGTTTTATTTGGGATTGCATGATCCATGCATTCCTGAAGGTGTTCATAGAATGCATTTATAAAGGATTCCGCGGTCTGGGCTGTATTTTGCACAAGCCCGGGGGCTTTGAAGGATTCCACCTCGGTTTTGAGGAGTGTGAAATTTGCTTTAGAGAAGTTTTTCACTGTGGTTTTCTGGGCAGGGGGTGTGGTCGGGATGTGAATATCCAGTGAGATTAGTTTATGGTCTGATCTTACCAGTGAGGGATACACTTCTGGTCTGGAGCATAGAGCCCCCATGTTGGTGATGATCAGGTCCAGTATGTTTTCCCCTCTTGTGGGAGTGGTAACAAGTTGTTCCATAGCATCTGAGTTTATAAATTCTAGGAACCTTTGGGCTAGGGTGTTGGAGCTAGAGTAATGCTCCCAGTCTATGTTTGGGTAGTTGAAATCGCCCAATATAATGGTGTTTGGAGAGACCTTCATATTTTCCAGTGTTCTCAGGAAGGCCAAGTGGGGTTCCTGGGTTTGGGAGGGTGGTCTGCAGCAGGCTATAAACTGGAAGACAGTTTTACCCACTGTTAGTTGCACATGGATAGTCTCTGATGCTTCGTGCTGTGCCACCAACCTGGAGGTGTGGGTATCTTTGACGAATATTGATACTCCCCCTCCTTTTGTGGTTTGGTCCAAGTTTTGGGGCCAAAAAGCAAGGTATGAGGTATAACCTGGTAGTGCTGGGGTGCTCTCGGGAGCCTTGAACCAGGTTTCTGTTACTGCACAGATATCGATGTTCTCCATGCTAAGGAGAGTTTCGAGTGCGTGCATCTTGAGGTTTAGACTTCTGGCATTGAGAAGCATTACTCTTAGTTTCTTATCCCTTGTGATACTTATGTTAGTGGGTTTGTCTTTTGAGCCTTGCCTAAAAAAAGCACTATGGGGGTGGCAAGAGCCTTTGCCAATATCCGAAAGCCCAGGGGTGACAGGTGCAAGCCGTCCCTAGCGAAGCATCGTGGCTTGTCGAGCATGTCATCCCAGGCTGACAGGCATTGGATCTCCTTTGAATGACATCAATACTTAAGCCAATTGTTAAAATTGATCATCTTGTCTTCATATTGTGGCATCATTCTTGGTGAGGGTAAGATGCTACTCAAGGTCAGGGTCATACCGGCCTGGGCTACATGCTCAGAGAGCTCCTCTATGTCTCTTTTCATGTAGTCCAGGGAGGTATGTCTCAGGTCATTCACACCAGCATGGACAATGACTGAGTCATATTTGTACTTGCCTTGGAGTGACCTGAGTGCTTGTGTTATGTGGCGGATCCTAGCGCCTGACAGGCAGCTCACCGTGACCTTATCCTTGTTCAGCCTGGTGAGTGGGACGTCAGTGTGCCTGACGATAGAGTCACCTATTACAAGTGTATCAAGTGTGTTGTTTAGCCTTAAGGGCTGTGACTGTTCGGCACACTGGCTTTGTGAGCTATGTGTTGCATGTGTTTTGTTTTGGGGTAGCGGTTGCTTGGGTGTCTGCTTTGGAGGTCTATGCTGCTTAGGCAGATTTTTATTTAGAGCCTCCGAGTATGTTTTTGTGTATTTATGTGTTTGGTTTCCTGTCGTGGTAGGTCTATGTGAGACTGGAATTGTAGTGAGTGTGGTTTCCTTCTCCTCCTGACTGGTTACGCCAGTACTGAGTTGAGAGAGCTTAGCCTCCAGTTTGGCTATATGGTTGCATCTCTCACATGTGTTGGAATTTGTTGAGAGGAGGAGAGGGTTGTCTGTGTACATGAGGCAGTTGTAACATTGCCTCAAGATTCCCAGATTCACCAGCTGGACCGGAGAGGAGATTGACAACTGACCTTTGGACATGCTAGAATAGTATTGGGAATTCCTTTATAATTGAAAAAAGGGCCAATGGGGAACAAGGTACTCAAGGGGAGTTTGTGAGGGTGTAGTGCTTTTAATTTTTTAGTGCTGACTTATATAATTGCTTTAGTGAGCAGGTGCCAGGCTTTAGAGTAGGAATAGGGTGTTTATTATGAGAACTAGATCAGTTCTAAGGGAAAAAGTGAAGAGCAGACTTTGTGGAGCCGAGAATGGTTTAAACCCAATTAAGCGGAGCTGACCGATGCTGCGCTATGCGCAAAATCGTGCAAAGCCACGCCAAAGTGGGTTTTATACAGGGGGACTTGAAAGAGCTAGAAATTGGCCCAAAACGGCCAATAGACTACCAGATTATTGTGCTGGGAACACTCCTCCAGGGATAGATAGGCTGCTCTAAGCTCCCCACTGCCACTGGTGAACAAAGAAGCCTCCCTTTATCCAAGAAAGGAAATGGGCAACACAGGAACTTTCCAAAAGTCCAGAATACAGCAAAGCCTGTATTTGTCAACTCTAGGTCAGGAAAGACGGGAAACAAGGATAATGTTTTTTTTTTTTTTTCTTTTTTGCAACAAACAGCAGGAAAATGCAATAAATATGTAACACAGGCTAGCACACTTGAGTGTGTAGCCACAACAGGTAAATGCAACAAACAGGACAAACTTTAAAAGTGCAGATGCAAAAACAACTTTAAACAGTTTAAAAAGTTTAAAGAGGAGGATGAGGAGTGAGGTTGAAGGCAGGAATTCAGCATTTTATGAATTGGATAGAAAACAACGTTTGTTGCTCCACCCTGGAGGATTTACATAGAGATACTAATGAGCTCATTTCCCATGTCTTTGAGGAAGGAAACTGACTGGTTCTGAGCAGTATTCTACCCTTACCAAGAATAATGACTGAAATAAAATAATTAACTTCAACAGATGGCTAGTTAACTGGCATCATTCCAAGAGGATCCAACATGTGTCTGCCTGGGATGAGGTGTACAACAGATCCATCTGCTTTTCCATCAATGGGTTGTACCTCTCATTTCATGTTTTTTTTTTTTTTTGTGTGCTGGCTATAGACCTTGCTGCCCTCATAGTGCCTCTTTTTAGCAAAGTTCATATCATGGTCAGACTTGCACTTGGAGCTATATCTTTGCATATGAATCAAGGTTCAAAACCAAACTTTGGAAATAGATGGGAGACTATGAATTTATACATGTGATGTGTGTAAAAAATTCTGACAAGCTCTTAGTACTATGCGGTGTCTTGGCTAACCTTCTCAATGAAAAAATAAAAGAATGAGAGACTCCATTGGAAATAAGTTAATCACAGAAATGTTATTATTGTTTCTAAGTTTCTTAATGTAACCAAAAAAAGGCCTTGTGGTCATCTTTGTTGTTGGTAATTACTTTGAATTTATAACTGGATGCTCTTGGAAGGTATGCTTAAGGTTTTACTTATTACTTCAAATTTATTTTGTACTGGGGTTGTAGGGATCAGTTACTAACAGCTTGACATGTATTTGAGTTGTAAAGCTTGTTTATTTGAGGATTCCACCATATCAATTCATTTCTAAATTAACCATTATTCTTATCATAGGAAACTACTAGGCTAATAACCCCAGTGGGCCTTGTTAAGCCTAGCCATGCTTCCCAAAAATATTAGCCAGATTTTGGTCACATAGATTTTTGTGGAGGCTATATATAACTGGCCATGAGTGGAGGAGCATTTACAAGGTACTTCTCCCTAATAGAGACATAGGTTCAAGACCATGGGTAAATTTACAGTTTCCCATCCACAAGGTTTTGGGAATGGAATGCATGAAGATGGTGACTTGGCCTTTGGTCACGCATCTACTGTAGTAAGGAAGTCTTTATATGTTGTTCAACATATAAGCAAAGGTATACCATCTGGGTCCGAAGATGTCAATGTTCCATCATACTTAGCTCCCATTAGACCAGTCACTGAATACAATGTTCCCTTTGGTATATACCTGACCTGGTAAATGCAACAACTGAAGTGTCCACATAGGTTCCTAACAAAAAATACATGGTGGAGGCAACATGTACAACTCAGACTACCTCAAAGTTCAATACTTGACTCCTACAAGTTGCTGAAAGGTGATCTGTGTCTGACCTACAAAGCATCACCTGATTCAGCCTTAATAGACCTATTACACATCTGTAAAACAAATAGCATCAGAAATACCCAATGCAAAGACCAAAACCTCGTCTTCAACATAAATAAGATGCTGGAAGAGCAGGTATGTTATGGCAGAAAGTAACAAACTCCTTGATTCAGCTATCCAAAATGGAATTTAGAGGAGCTTGTATTTACATTGAGTATTGTTTTTTTTTTTTGATAGCTGTATCTTTTATGGTTGTCATAAAGATCTGAAGATCTATAGGAGCAGAATGGTCATTTTGAAGCAATTTTAAAATGCTGTAGGCTTTTGAATATAAAGCATGTTTTAAGGCAGACATTTGTCTAAGGAAGTAGTGGCATTAGGAATAGTACAAACTGCGGTGGTGGTGCTGCGGTAGCGTTGTCGCCTCACAGTAAGATGTTGTCCTGTTCGATTCTCAGCTATAGCATCTTCTGTGTGGAGACATGCGTGAATGGGCGTACCTTTGTTGAAGGTTGTGCGTCAGAGCTGGCAACTCGGTACGTAAAAATCTACTGCCAATCATTAGCGGACCGGAGTTCTGCTGTGGTGACCCCTAACCGGGAAAAGCTGAAAGATACAACAACAACAGAATGGGGAGAAGATAGTAAGAATAAGTTTGGGAAGATTATCAATCCAGTTAGGGAAGGGAAAAACTTGGTCAAGGCAATTAGTACCAAATACAGGAATGTTTGAGCATATTTGCTAGTAGTTGTATAGGTATTCCAGTTTATTGCAGGATAGTTAAGGTCACCCTTAATATGTGCATTTGGCTTGCTGGAGAGCTATTCAGTTTAACTTAGCATGCTTGGGGGTTACAGAAGTAGGTCTATACATTTGGCAATGATATGGCATGTGATTCTATTGAGGTTTAGCTGGAGCTCTGTGCATTGCATTTTAGTTTCATGCATCACTCGAAGCAAAACAAATGTGGATATACTCTAATAGCTCCCTGTAGCCCTGAATGCATAGTAGGGACAACTGAGAGTGCAAACTTTGCATGTGAATCAAATTTCCATAGCTACAGAAATGTGAATATCGTCAAGGTACAGGAGAACTTCAAGCTCAGATATGTTGCTGCTCAAGTCTCTAGTACTGAGCAATTCTTCTTTGATACTGTCAGAATTACATTTTGTTAGGTGAATCTGACCATGAAATTACCTCTGTCTAAAAGATGCATTATTAGGGGAAAAAAAGCTTTAGCCAGCACACAAAAGCCATGAGATAAGAGGTGCAGCCCATTAATGGAAAAGCAGATGGATTTGTTATACACCTCATCCCAGGCAGACACATGCTGAATCCTCCTGGAATGATGCCTGTTAACTAGCCATCTGTTGATGATAGTTATTTTATCTCAGACATCATTCTTGGTGAGGGTAGAATACTGCTCAGAACCAGTCAGTTTTCTTCCTCATAGACATTGCAGAATAGCTCATTACTATCTCTCTGTATATGCTCCAAGATGGAGCAGCAAAAGCTGTTCAAGCCTACATGGCAAGCATGAGGTCATACCCACATTTGAGAGTGTGAAGGGCCCTGAGTGTCCTTGTAATATCTTAATCCCAGCACCAGACAGACAGCTTGCTGTAATTTCTTCTTATCCAGTCTGGTGACTGCAGTGTTGACATGCATAACTACACAATTGCAAATAACTTGTAGGTGACTCTGCAAAGCTATGGGACCTAAGCAAAACAGATATGTAATACAGGTATGTGTGGGAGAAGGTATGGACAGAGATATGTGTAACTCCTTAGGCAGCTGAAGTTTGCTATGCAGTGGCCTGGGAAATTGGACAGAGATATTTTACTATGTTAGCATATGTTGTTAGTGTGTCATGCTACTGTTTACTGAAGCAAGATGTGTAGAGATGATCCTCCAAAGTAAGTATTTACATCTATCTCAGATAGAATTATAGTGGTCAAGAAGTAAGGAGCTGGGGGGGGGGGGGGGCAGGATGGCTGAGTGAAGACAGCATATTTTTAGAGCTCTGCATAACTATGTCTAATTACAGGAAAATTATTTTTCTTAGAACATTTTTATAATAACATTTTAATAACAGTCTAGACTTTTTTATTTTCAATTTTGGTGGTAATATTCAGAAGTATTCCTGTCAGTTTTATTTGGAGGACATATCAGCAAGTGAAGATGAGCAGCTCTAAGCACATCCACACTGACTGTTCCCTTAATAAAGATTTACAACTGGTAATAGATACTCTCCAAGAACTGTCTTTGAAGATTGATGGAAATCTAAGAGAACGTTGTCTCAAACAGACATTTTTTAAAGAACTACATCAGCAACAGCAAACAAAAATCTTCGACATGGAAATAGCATTAAATGACATAGATGGAAGACTTAAAGAGGAAGAATTACAAACGAATTTTCTTCTCAAACAGAATACCTGGTTACTTAATAAGATTTATGACTTGGAAAATTGGGAAAGGATATGCAATATCAAGATTTTTGGTCTTCCACAGAAATCGGGAGGTGAGGATATAATTTCTTTTTTGACTGCTTGGATTTCTGAGGTTTTAAACTTACAAGAGGGGCTTTCTTATGGAACTGAGAGAGCTCACAGAGCATTAGACAAACCTTTCCCCTGGATTCTACAAGCCTTACACGGCGTGCAGGATTAGTGCAGGAGCTCTAGCAGGCAATATGTCTGCTGTGCGATCCAGGAATAGCCTGCGGGGCATGCACGAGTGCTCCTGCACCAGTCCTGCACAGACTCAGCTCCTGTATGCAAATTATCTCATTTGCAGGAGAAATCCATGCACATCAGGTGAATTTGCGATCCAGGAAGTGGGAAACTGGCTGTGCAGGACTAGTGTAATCTGCAGAGATGTACTTGGTTAGTAACCGAGTACATTTCTGCAAATTCCAAAACGGAGCAGTGACAGCTCTAAATAAAGGGTGCATATCATTCAGAAAGCATGCCAATGGCCGGGTCTATATTAGAAGACTGAAGACGCATTCTTTCGAATGCATCTTGGTCGAACTTAAAAGGCAGAAAACAGAAAATATCAAAGCGGCTGTTAAGCAAATTCTTTCCCTGGGAAAGAACTTGCTTGGCCTCTTCGGTACTTTGCCATTTTTGGCACTGTAGTGCGATCTCGGAGTTGGTATATTTAAGTAAGGGGTGTGGGGGGGCACAGGGAAAATAGGAAAAGAAATGTAAAATAAGCATTCTAACCAAAATCACTATTCTGCCATTAAAGTCAATGGCAGGCAGAAGTCAACATAGCCAGTGAGTAGTGGTTGCTAAGGGGGGAGGCTCAGTGTGCAACATGTAACTATGCATTAGCAGGCAATCCTATGCAAATGAGGGGAATGACAGTGAATCCCAGATTTCCCCAGCATGCTAGTCAGTTCCCAACAGTGTAAGAGCAGGAATAGCTTGGTGCAAGCCTAGGAGTTAGCTGACATCATAGGGGGGTGTCTCAGGCATACTGTAATTGGATTGGAGCCCTGTGGCTCAGGTTTGCTCCTAGCTAAGCACAGCTTGGCAAGGGGGTGCATGCCAGAGTCTGCCTAGCACTCTTTATATTGCCTAAGCGGGTGTGTGCGCAGTGCACTGGGTTTGAAAGAAAAAAAAAAGGTAAACCAGGAAATAGCAGCTCTGTGCATATTTGAGCACTGTGTTTGTGCAGTGCTCCCCTGGGCTTAAACAGGAAGGCAATGGGAAGGGAAAACAGTAGTAGGAAGTTAATCAAGAAGAACTAGCATAGCTGGCAGGTGAAATGCATCAGAATCAGCCAATTACACAGGCAGCAGACCAGCCCAGCCCTGAATACTACTATAAATTATGCAAACACCTTCCACTCTGTTTTTTCCCATACTCTACACCATCGGTGTATACAAGTGGGGAAGTTTTAACAGACAAAACAACAAAATGATAGGGGCTGCAATCATACAACAACTTGTGGAAGAGGGTGGGGGTGGTGAGGATGTGAATGCTGTCAACCAACCCACAGTGAGGAGACGGAGAAGAGTGTACAGACCCAGGGTAACCTACCAGAGGTTACATGAGATGGAGATAGTGGAGGGCTATAGGGTGGACAGGGACCTCCTACAGCAAATTGTTGAGCTGTGCCGGCCACACCTGACACACAGAACTAACAGAGGGGAACCCACCCCAGTGGATACCAAGGTATGTGTAGGCCTTAGAATACTAGCTACAGGTACCTTCCAAAGACCAACTGGGGATATGATGGGGATCTCACAGGCATCAGCATCCAGAGTACTCCACCAGTTCCTTGATTTCATGTCAGCACATGCCGGTGAGCATGTATATTTCCCCAACACCCGTGAGGCATTGGCCAGCAATATGCAACTGTTCCACCAAATAGCAGAATACCCTGAGGTAGTGGGTGCTATAGACTGCATGCACATATGCATCAAAGCACCACCTGGTGAGCGGGGTAGGGTCTACATCAACCGCAAGGGCTTCCCTCTATCAACTGGCAGGGCATAATAATAAATGTGTGTGCTAGCTGCCCTGGAAGCTATCATGATTCCCATATCTGGCCTCTGACGCAGCTGTACCAGAGATTTGCCAATGGGGACATCCCTCACAGTCACCTAGTGGGGGATGCTGGATACCATCAGAAATGCACACCCACCCGAACAAGAACTCCATAATGAGGCACACGCACAGACACATATTATAATATAGTGTGTGTTGGGGATGCTCAAGTTACGGTTCCAGTGCCTGGACACAGCCGGTGGAGCCTTGCTGTACTCACCACCTACATGTACGCAAACTGTCATCATATGTGCCATGCTACACAGTATGATCTTGCAGAAACAGCTGCAGCAGGAACAGCATGGGGCAGGGCCACACAGCCCCCACCATTGCCAAGGCCTGCACAGGCACAGAGTGACTCAGAGGAGGAACAACCTGAGCCTGCCCCAGTAGGCAGAAGGAGGCATGCCCAGTATGCCCTGTCTTTGGCAAAGAGGCAATGCATAGCGCATACACTGTCACAGGAGGGACCCAGGGAATAACACCTCTCTCTGACTCTCACATACAGTAAAAGGGATGCCAAACATGACACTACCTGTGCTCAACCATGTGTAGAGAGTGTACTATGTGCATCTGACATAGGCAGCTCTGCAGCACCACCCTCAATACTGGGACACCCACAAGGTAAGTGACTCACACATGCCAGTCAGGGGGGTTCACATGCCCAGAAACAGTCACAGCAAGCAGGACAGGTACAGACAAACACAAACAAAGGCTGTGCTATGGCCTCTGAATGATGCCTATGGGTAACCTCCCCCCCAAGGCCTGCACAGACAGACTACAGCAGGTCAGGCAGTGGGATGTTAGTTCTGAAGGGTAGGAAGTCAGAAACTAATATGTAGGTCAATCAAAGCTAAGACCTGTAGTACACTGATATGCCTCTAGTCAGCATGATAGGTTAGAATACAGAATGAAATGGAGTACCTGACATACCAGTACAGTCATAGCAAATGTGTACAAGTGTCAAGTGTGCCCCCCCATCCAACGTAGAAATGTAACAACAGGCAGGTGTGCCCCCCCAATCCTGTGTAGAAATGTAGAAACAGTCAGGTGTGACCTCCCCTAATCCTGTGTAGAAATGTAGAAACAGTCAGGTGTGCCCCCCCCCAATCCTGTGTAGAAATGTAGAAACAGTCAGGTGTGCACCCCTCCAACCCTATGTATGTCTGTAGTAACGGTCTGGTGTGCCCCCCCAATCCGATGCACACACACCGTAACAGTCAGGTGTGCCCCCCCACAACCCTATGTAGAAATGTAGGAACATGTATGTGTAGGTATAATACCAGTGGAGCACAGATGCACAGAGGTGGCCAAGGTAGCAGGATAGGTTGTAGCATCTGCACAATATGCAGATATGTGTGTGTGTTAGGTTGATGTGTGTTTCATATTGTGTGAGAGTGGTCGGTATGTATGCATGTTGAGGTAAGACCTGGTAGCCATTGCCCTCTACTGCTGATGACAGGTATAACTCCTCACAACTGCAGTGCCAAACACAATACCCACCAGTATAACACAAGCTAGGAGTAAGCCATTGCAAATGTGTGGTGGTAATATGTGTCACCATCTGAAAGACTGACATGGCATGGCTATTGGGCTAGATATACAAGCAGAACACAGGGGAAAGTACCCCAAATATAAGTATATATTGTGTCACTGTGGAAATGGACACACCATTGGAATAGTACAAACAGGTATGCATCACATTATCTGGTCCTGTAGTAGGGAACACCAGTGTTGTCTGCCCAAACACTAGCAGATCACAAAGGAGGTAGGACTAATGTATTGGGAAACAGCTGATGTACCTGCACATGCAGGCATTACTGGAATGCCCAATGCATATCTGTGTGTCAGATGCAAGTAGTGTCTATAGCACACATGCACCCAGCTCACACAAACACCACCCACAGGTACCTCTCTGGTTGTACTCCTGCTGTGGGGAATGGGTACAATATGACCCCAGCTGTATATGGCAATAGTGAAAGAATGCAGCATGCAGTGGAGGTGTCCCATGCAGGTGTGTCACCAACTGTAGGTAGCACCCTGCTAGCATCCACACCACTGATCAAGGCTGATAGAAGGTAGGGGCATGAACACCTAGCACACCTACCCTGTCACCTCAGGGGAATATACTGTATGGTGGGCTGAGACTGTAAGACAGGCAGAATGCAATGGCCTGCCTCATCTGGCCTGCATCAATAGCTAATGGCCCACAGGCCTCTGCCAAGAGCATGTGTCTCACACGTACTGCCAATGCATGTTATGTCATGGACACCCAATTAACAACATAACACACTCCACATATGCCATATGCAAGGCCATGTGGACAAACCACAGTAACATATCCACCATGTCCCACTGCATGAACTGTTGACTAACACCGACACACAGCCGTGATGGGGTGATAACCATAGGGAAAGTATCAGAGAATGTATGCATAATGTAAGGAAGAGGAGAGAATAACTTGGGGGGAGTGTGGGTAGCATGGAATGTGCATGGTCCGACACAAATCTGTGTGCACACACTATCCCTAGCTGTAAAAACATAAATGGGTGCCTACATACCTGCCTGTACACCACAATAGGGGTAATGTCCCGACTCATGGCCACTGCCTCTGGGTAACCTGTGCAAATCCGTACAACTGTGAGGTATTTTCATAGCAATATAAGGCTATACTGTCATGTTGATTGATGTACATGTATGGGATCCCCTGCCAGCACTGTACCAAGGTGCTGAACTGGATACACAGACCCAGCAGCAAGTGCCTGCTGCACCCCCTCCAGGATGGCATAACCTATCATGAATATGTAGGCATCTGCCCACAATACCGCACACAGCTGCAGCCACCCTTGTCCCCCAAGACATCACTGTGAGCAGGAATATCCACCTGACAGTACATGAGGACAGAAAATATCACAGTGTATAACAGTACACATCTGAATATCTCTGCTAACAGCAGTACCATGTAGCTGAAGCAGCACAGACACAATCACCTACAGTACACACTATACCCTGCACAGTTTGTCCCCATATTGCCAAATGATCAACGGATACCCTGCAGAAACAGTTTGCTACTTGGAGGTGTACAACACAAAGGTCAGCACTGGAGTACAAACTACCTGGAATCGATCCACAAATGCAATACAGAAGGGCATATTGGGCATGCTCACACACTTACACACATGAAGCCCATGTCTGCAAACAACAGTGGACTAGGCATGTCTGGCAGTTGCAGATGTTAGTGTAGACACTCCTCAATATGCACCACTCATGCTTTGCAAACATATTGGATAGGAATACAGACATATATCCAAGGACAAAAGTAGACATACATAGATGTGTGGAAGAGAGTGACTGTGACAAGGAGCCATCCAGGCCTGTCCCAGCCAGCACACAGCCAAATGGCTACAAATGCATTAGGTTCAAATATCACTCACTGTAGATACTAGCCAATGGGATCTGTCAGCAGTACCGACTATGTGGTGCAAATGCTAGCTGTGCAACATGACTGTATAAGGAAGTAGTTATCTAGCAGCTGTATACACTTACCTGTGAAATATGGTCCTGCATGTGCCCACATGTGATGTGTCAACCCCTAGATGAATGGGTTATGGCCCATGCATACACTCTGGTCTCCCCATAGCCCTAGTATGACAAGACTGCTGAGGTCATCCACTGTGAAATTCAGCTTTGGGAAAGCTGTAGCCCAGTAATCTCCATGGTGCATCCTATAATTGTGTAGTGCTGCAGTGTTATAAAATCATTAGATAAGAGTTCTAATTCCAGACTTGGCAAGTGTGTGTGTGTGTGTGTGTGTGTGTGTGTGTGTGTGTGTGTGTGTGAGTGTGTGTGTGTGTGTGTGTGTGTGTGTGTGTGTGTGTGTGTGTGTGTGTGTGTGTGTGTGTGTGTGTGTGTGTAGAGCACAATGCTTTTTAAGCTAGTCACACTCCCTGCAATTCAAATGCCCTACTTTGGCAAGGCTGCTGATGTCATCCACCTTGAAATACATCTTTGGGAAGGTTGTAGCCCAGTAATCTCTGTGGCATGTCCTATAACTGCATACTGCTGTAGTGTGATAAAATAGTTAAGTAAGAGTTTTACTCCCAGATTTGGCAACTCTGTGTGTGTGTGTGTGTGTGTGTGTGTGTGTGTGTGTGTGTGTGTGTGTGTGTGTGTGTGTGTGTGTGTGCATGTGTGTGTGTGTCTGTGTAGACAGCAATGCTTTTTAGGCAAGTCACAATTCCTACAATTCAAGTGCCCTACTTTGGAAAGGCTGCTGATGTCATCCACCTTAAAATACACCTTTAGGAAGGTTGCAGCCCAGTAATCTCCATGGCGTGTCCTATAACTGTGCACTGCTGTAGTGTGATAAAATAGTTAGATAGGAGTTCTAATCCCAGACTTGACAACTGTGTGTGTCAGTCACTGTCTGTGTAGAGAGCAATGCTTTATAGGCTAGTCACACTCCCTACAATTCAAATGCCCTACTTTGGCAAGGCTGTTGATGTCATCCACCTTGAAATACACCTTTGGGAAGATTGCAGCCCAGTAATCTCTGTGGTGCATCCTATAAATGCGTACTGCTGTAGTGTGATAAAATAGTTAAGTAGGATTTCTAATCCCAGACTTGGCAAATATGTGTGTCTGTCTGTGTAGAGAGCAATGCTTTTTAGGCTAGTCACACTCCCTACAGTTCAAATGCCCTACTTTGGCAAGGCTGTTGATGTCATCCACCTTGAAATACACCTTTAGGAAGGTTGTAGCCCAGTAATCTCAGTGATGCATCCTGCTGTAGTGTGATAAATAGTTAGGTAGGAGTTCTAATCCCAGACTTGGAAACTGTGTGTGTGTGTGTGTGTGTGTGTGTGTGTGTGTGTGTGTGTGTGTGTGTGTGTGTGTGTGTGTCTGTTTAGACAGCAATGCTTTTTAGGCTAGTCACACTCCCTACAGTTCAAATACCATACTTTGGCAAGGCTGCTGATGTCATCCACTTTGAAATACACCTTTGGGAAGGTTGTAGCCCAGTAATCTCTGTGGTGCGTCCTATAACTGCATACTGATGTAGTGTGATAAAATAGTTAGGTAGGAGTTCTAATCCCAGACTTGGCAACTATGAGTGAATGTGTGTGTGTGTGTGTGTATGTGTGTGTAGAGAGCAATGCTGTTTAGGCTAGTCACACTCGCTACAATTCAAAGCCCTACTTTGGCAAGGCTGCTGATGTCATCCACCTTGAAAAACACCTTTGGCAAGGTTGTAACCCAGTAATCTTTGTGGCGCATCCTGCTGTAGTGTGATAACATAGTTAGGTAGGAGTTCTAATCCCAGACTTGGCAACTGTGTGTGTGTGTGTGTGTGTGTGTGTGTGTGTGTGTGTGTGTGTATATGTGTGTGTGTGTGTGTGTGTGTGTGTGTGTGTGTGTGTGTGTGTGTGTGTGTGTGTGTGTGTGTGCCTGAGTGTGTATATGTGTGTGTTTGTGTGTGTGTATGTGTGTGTGTGTGTGTGTGTGTGTGTGTGTGTGTGTGTGTGTGTGTGTGTGTGTGTGTGTGCGTGTGTGTGTGTGACTGTGTGTGTGTAGAGATCAATGCTGTTTAGGCTAGTCACATTCACTACACTTTAAATGCCCTACTTTGGCAATCCTGCTGATGTCATTCACTGTGAAATACACCTTTGGGGAAGAAGGACTCCACTTATCCCCATGGTGTGTCCTATAACTGCTTCATGCTGTAGTGTGATATAGAACTCTGATAGGGGTTCTATCCCCACACACAGCAGCTGTGGATGTTTTGTGTGTGTTTCTATGTCTGTGTAGGGAGCAATGCATTTTAGGCTAGTCACATTCACTACACTTCAAATGTCCTACTTTGGCAATCCTGCTGATGTCATTCACTGTGAAATACACCTTTGGGGAAGAAGTACTTCAGTAATCTCTACGGCGCATCCTATAACTGCATAGTGCTGCAGTGTAATAAAGTAGTTAGGTAGGAGTTCTAATCCCAGATATGACAGGTGTGTGTGTGCGTCTGTGTGTCTCAGTGTGTGTGTGTGTGTGTGTGTGTGTGTGTGTGCCTGTGTTTGTAATTTGAATCCTGTGTGGAGGTGGCTGTGAGTGTGTAACAGCTGAAGTCAATGGGGAACGGGTTTTGCAAATTTCTTATATGGTGGTCCTAGTATGTATCACAATGTCCACCATACAGGGATAACAGATGTGAAATAGCCGAGAGGCTGGGGTGAATATCCATACCCCTACATTTGACATCAACACCAGGCGAACAAAGTGAGTGACCCTAGTATTGCCCAGATAACACTCTCAACCCATGTCTCACACACACACACACACACACACACACACACACACACACACACACACACACACACACACACACACACACACACACTTGCCTAGGCAACAGCTGCTATGTTGGTAGTACCCTGCATATTGCCCACTGATATTAACCATAGTGTGATTGCAGTGAGCTACAGGGGGCATGGCACCCCAACCATCAGCCAACAGTGCACCTTCCCCATGTTCCCCACTGGACACCTGCAACACCTGTGGTGCCTTCAAATGTGACCCACAAAGGACATACCATGCCTGAAAACACATCCTGTATGGACAGATGCAACTGACACCAGAGAATTATGGTATCATGCTATCAATGTAGGTGCTGGGTCAACCTGTTGTCCATTAAAAGTTCCTTCCACATGAGGCCAGGACTGGCACATCTGATGATGGCAATCTGTGTAGACAACATGGGCCAGACACCCCATGTACAGTTCCACATGTCACTGTACATGCATGTTGGAGGTGTGCACATCCCAGACACCATCCATGTCATGGACTAAGGAACACAATACATGGCAAGCAATGCACAGCATTGGCCACATGCAATAGTCACCCAGGTGTCTGGATGGTGAATACAATACCCACCTGTGTGGTCAGATCCAGACACTACACCTCTAAGCCACAATGAAGACCATTGTCATGTGGCCTGATGCCAAGATATACACATCACCTAGTCTTGTATAGCTGTCTGGCACAGTCGATCATGACACACCCGTCCAGCAATGCACCCATACATGTCAGTACTGGCACCCTGTGTCTGTGTGTGTGTTGTATGATGTGTATGACCACATTAACACTCACTACAACCCCCACTGGAATACTGAAGCATGCTGTCTGACATCAGACACCTCCACATACCCTTTGCCCATATAACCTCTATATGACTCCTGTGTTGCATGTGATACCTGCACTGTAATCTATTGGGGCAATCTCACTAGTGATGGTTTGTATTCCTGGCCCTGCCAAGTGTGTCAATGTGTGTGTGTCCCTGTGAGAGTGTGGCTGTGTTGACGCTGGCACCTGTTCATGCGGACATGTACAACAGCTACCATATAGCTACCATATCCCTGTTGCAAATGCCACTCACCATCACATATATGTTTTAAGGGCTTCCCAACATGTAACCTATGTGGCACATCCAATAATGGCATAGACATGTGATAGCACTACATAGTCGTCAGGGGTTTGATACCCAGTACTGGTAGGTATGTGACACAAGCATGCTTATGTTTTACTCTTCCACCCCTCCCTGACTATTCTTTGCCTTTGTCTGCCTCTCTCACTCCCTCTCTGGTGGATGTGGAGTATTACACCTGCTGTGCTTATGCAGCAACATGTGTATTTTAAGTGTTGCTCATGATCAGCCGATGGCCTCTGCACAAATTGCAGCCCTCATCTAGCTGATTGCACGTGTAACAGCTGTGGTAACATTCCAATAGCCAATTGCATGCAAACACACTGCAATATCTAGGAACATCATGTTGGTGTTGGGCATTTACATTCACTGTGAGCAAGAACTCGATCTGTTGTTTGACAAACAGCATCTCAGATGGATTGGGGATCTACCTCCAACAACATACACTGTGGAATCAGGGCAACACACAGGAGGGTGATACTCCTGACCTGACTACAGACTGTAAATGTTGATATACTGCATTTGGAGTACTGTTGGTTTAACAGGGTGTGTGTGAACATGACTGTCCTACATGTTTTAATAGCTACCATGTCAGTGCTATGTTTATGAGGAAACCCCAATCTGTAGGGTCTTCTGCAGACTGGGCAATGTGTGGTGCCTTTTGTTTCATGTGTTATCCACAGAGCACCTGTCTGTGAACTGCAGAAGGTAGTGCAAGGATTGCAGTCTGTAGATGGTGACAGCCATGAGAGTTACTGACTTCATATCCCTCATAGGACATATGTTGCAACAAACCCTGTTACAACAGTAAATGTATGAGGGTATCAGAGCAACATGTCAATACTGGCCCTGTGTATGTGCCTCCAGCCACAACTCTGTCAACCTTTGTATATATGTTATGCAGTAAGAGGTGCATATATGCTGTACACCATAATTAGTGTCATCATATCTGATAACAAGCCAGTGAGATATCAGACTGCTACACATGTTATGTGTAGTAGGGGTTACAATTTATGACATAACCTGGACATTCTGTGGTTGTGTGTACAGTATTGATGTCTGTGTACTCATGGTGATTGTCGATACTATGTGTATTGCTCATATGTACTTTGGCCTGTGTACAGACTGTGGTAGATGTCATTGTTCATGGTCCTGTTCTAACTGATGTTACATGCTGATCCACTGTATGTTACCCTATCAGCTTACATGTTTGTAGGGCCATACACACACACATGTCCCATACCATAGACAGACTTCAGACAACACTGTGTAGTGGCCCAGTATATGTAGGGCTAGTGTGTGAGTGGCACATATGAGGATGGTGTTGCACAGATAGTCCATATACTGTAATATTATGCTAGCTTAACATATGTTGCTGTGGCTGTGTTCACATTGGTTGTGGTTATGCACTTTCACACAAGTGTATCATACTCTGTGCTGTGACATGCCTGTAGAGGCTGCTATACATGCTGGTACACGTGCATTCCCCCATAGGAAGTGTAGGCCAGTGTTGAGCCAGTCTGCCTGTAGCCTGCACAATGTGTTGTTACATGCCTAGCAGCTCAGTGTACTTACCCAGTGAGAAGTCATGTTCAGATACTTGCCAGATGTACTGCTGCTGGGCCACCATAACAGTCATGTATGTCAGACAGAGCAGTGGGATGCTGCACAGATGTATTTCAACATCTAGTGGCTAGTATGTGGCCATGGCACCTCCGTACCAGCAGTTATCATGTGTCAGGACAGACAGGGGTGTGTGAATACATAACATATGGGGGAAAATGTGTACCAGTAGTTACGTGTTATACCCATCTACATGGCTAACATCCACATTGTCAGGCTTGGTCCACATGTCTTGCACTAAGGGGTTCTGTGTATACCTCTGGACTGTCCAGAGTGTGTCAGACTGTCCACATATATTGGCCAATATCTCTGCTGTAGTCCACAGGAGCATTATGTGCTACAGTGGTACTGTCCTATGATGTCCTTAGGATGTCTGTCAGTAGCCAATGGTGCACGTGATAAAAGTAGATGTGACCACCCACACACACCATGTCTACGCTGCCTTAAGGTATCTGGATGTACATTACCATACAATCAACTTTGGGTAAATGCAGGCCTACCGCCTCCTGCCATACAGACTGTTCTGTCTGTCAGTATGCTTGTGATGATGTCATTTATGCCTTGTTATGTAACAGTTACATCCCCTTGTGTCAGCTGAGGTCTTTACCACCTAGGGATTGTCTACAGAGTGTAGATAGAGGCTGCTGAACTATACACCTGCATTACTTACTGTTGATTGTTTGGTATCCTGTGGCCCAGTCTGTCTTTACTATTGTATTACTTGAAGGCCTCGGCCTGAACAGCAACATTTGTAAACCTTTCCAGACTACTGTATTAGTATAACTGTTTTTTTTTTTCAATAATCCGTCTTTTATTCTTTTCAAATATACTAATACTAAACTACTACATATATACAATATATACATGAATGCTTCCAACAGTTACACAAAACATTGTATATTAACATAAGTTATTGGATAGGTAATACAACAGGAAAAACATCAATATGTAATATTAATACAACCTATATCTAATCTAAAATTGAATCTATATTACGAATATGCATCCTGAGAAAAGTGGATAGGAACTTCTAGGCCAACACAATGTTAAAGATTTGCTCCCATATTTTTGTGTTATTTATACTTTTCTTGTGGTCCTTAATTAATAATTTGTGTGCTAGAATATGTCTTATTGCTAGCGTTTTAAAATTTTCCCAAGAAGTCTGGGCTGGGTTCAACCAGTTTGTTGCTATGTAAAGTTTCATTAATAAGCAAATATTTATAAGTATGATCCTTTGTGATTTATCTAAATTATTCGGGGGAATATGAAGGATCATAAATTCCCAAGAAAGTGTCGAGTGTTGGTAGCCCATTTTTTGTAATTGAAGCTTTAAAGAATTCCAAAGTTTAAAAATGCATTTACAACTCCAGAACAAGTGTAAAAGGTCAGCCGTCTGATCTATACAGTACGGACATTTAGGAGAGTTCTTTGAGTTAAATTTATGAAGAGTAAGACGGGTATAATACGCATTATTAAAAATGTATTAGTATAACTTTTTCACAGTTGCATTACTCTGTTTATATGGATGTCAGTGCCAAATAGCTATGTGACATGAGATATACAACTTTAATAGTACACAAATAAAGCTTCCCCATTTATGTAAACTTATGTGTGGTGTTATATCCTTTGACCTCTCTGTGGGTATATGTTGCAGGCAATGATTGTCATTGATATGGGTGGCTCATACAGTGTCCAGTTGTTAAAGTAGTAACTGTAGGCATAGTGGCTGTTCCATATTGTGTGCACTTTCTACATATGTATCTTACTATACATATCTCTGCGTGTGTATGTGTAGTTACATATATATCTATATATATGTATACATATATATGTATATCTGTATCTGCATATATGTGTCTCTGTATATGTATCCTAGGGATGTTGATAACTTCCACATTGTACATTCCCTATGGGAGCCAGACTGTACTGCATGATATGTTACTGATACCAGCCTGGCATCATACAGGTAGGATGGAGTACTGTAAACATCTTGTGCCCATGTCATGTCAGGGCCTGGTAATGGGATCTGCAACAGTTGGTAGTGTATTTCAGGGCAGACATGTTTGGCTATGGGGGTTATACCTATTCTTACAAGACATATGTTGATTGAGGCCTCTCAACCCCATTAATGATGCATGTGGACATATATGCTTTTGTTATGTTCCATTGTTAACGACAGATGTATGTCTGTATATACTTAAATAGATATATATATCTGCTTACATCTATATAACTTGCTGTATGTATGTATATATATATATATATATATATATATATATATATATATATATATAGACATAAAGCTGTAGACATATATATCTATATATAGATGTATGGATTTGTATGTATATATGTTTATATATATATATATATATATATATATATATATATATATATATATATATATAGATATATAGATCTACTTCACAAGAACAAAAGACTAAAACCACGAAATCCAAAACAATGAGACCACAACACCGAAACCCCATAAAACTGAAACCGCAAAACCATGAACATCAACATCCCGAAACTGTGAAAGACATACATAACACAAACACACACACAACAGCCCAAAACTACAACACACACCAGCCTACACTAGTGATAGGCAGGGGGGCAAGCCCCCCTGCACCCCCCATGTGGGGGGCTGTGCCCAAAACACCCTCTACTTTAATATTCTAACTCCGAGATCGAACAGAGACACAAGGCAAACTCACACCCATGCATTACAGTCCCTCTCACACACACACACACACACACACACACACACACACACACACACACACACACACACACACACACACACACACACACACACCACACTCACACAACACATTTGCACACACCAATACCCCTCACAAACACACTTACACAAACATACTCACCTGAACCACACCACCAAAAGAGCTAAATCGAAATCCCGTAATGTCGGGATTTTGAATTCCGCGCTTCTGGTCTTTCGATTACCTGAGGTTTCATTCATCTGGTCTCAGTGATCTGACTTTCGCTAATGTGGTTTTTTTGTTCTTGTGAAGTAGACCCATATATATATATATATATATATCTACATATACAGATATATTTTATCTGTTTAGATATTAATATATACACACACACACACACACACACACACACACATACACACACACACACACACACACACACACACACACACACACATACATCTACATGTTGGAATACATTCCCTGTACTGTTGAATGCCTGTGCTGGATGATATGCTTGTAAAAACATCCGGATTATGTATATCTGACATGGCTTAGTGGAAAAGCACTTTAGCTATGGAGTGCAGGGTCCTGGGTTTGAGCCTTGCAGACGCTGTTTATTTTATTGCTGGGCAGTTGGATACAGAGTGATTAAGGCACTTTTAAGCAGTTGTAAGCAGGTTTGCATGAGCTTGCGCAGAGGTAAGCGCTGCTAACTTCAGATTACAGTTTCTTATGCTCAGTTAGCTTCTAAATTGCTTAACTTGTGTAGGCATTGCTTACCCCCACGCAAACAGGCTTAAACCTGCTTACTGCTGCTTAAAAGTGCTTACTCCCACTTACCCCCACGCTAATTTCTTTAAAAGAAAAGAAAAAGGGTTAATAGGAAAGTGGTGAAAAAGGGACACACAGAGGGGAAGCCAGTATAGAAAATAGCTAGGGATGTGCAGGAAAGGTGTGGGGAAGGTCCATAGCTGCCCATTTCTTCTACAGCAACAGCTGTGCATATACACTGAATTTGGAGGTAGATTTGGGCACTCAAACCCCTGGGAGAGGGGTGAGGACAACAATAATAAATTGTGATGCCAATTAGACCTGATTACATGTTTCCAGTGGACATGTACGAAATGGACAGCTATGTATGGGCAAAGATTTTTTTGGTGGGAACAGATTATCCTTTTTTTCTTTTGTTTTTCAGGTGAGAGTGGGATGTTGGGGAGGGATAGTAGGTATATTTGAGGAGGTAGGTTAACAGACAAGACAAACAAGATGCATACAGGGGTAGTATGTGACACATGTGGGGGTAAGCATGATGGGGAGGGGTGTTGGGAAATCGGAAGCCCATGAGCCCCCTAATGGAACAGTGTGACTGATGTCCCCACCCATGGGCAGTCACCACTGCACCTTCACAGCGCCAAAGGTGGCTGCACTGGGGGCTAAGTCACAGAGCCAGCCTGACCCTCTAGTCCTGAGACATGGCCCTCGAGCTGGTGTAGCAGATCACCAAGCTGCTGGTTGAGCTCGCTATGCACCACGACCCGGACCTGGCGAGGGGTGACAGGTTCCTGTCCACACCCGCTCCCGGAGTGTGAGCCCCATCCCCTGAGACGGTTCCACCCGAAGGTGGTGCAGGACCAACAGACAGGAAGGTCCCAGGTTGGGCCCCAGACATGTTGGTTCCCAGTGCCATGGCCAGCTGAGGAGGGACAGGTGGGTCTGCTGGGACCGGCCTTCCCAAATGTGCTATAGTGTTTAGATTTTATCATTATATGTGGGTTATTAATAGTCAACACATTCCAGGGTTAGGTATAACTGCATGCATGGATATTCCCATTAACCCAGGCACCAGCTACGGAACAGTTGCATAGCAAACAGAGCACATGCATATATGGAACCACAGTGGTAAGAACAGCATGCAGGTACATTGATGACACCATGCCACCAATGTTGGAATAATTCAGTATAGCACATGCATGGGAGCAATTAAAATATTTATCAAACAATTGGACATTATCAGAACATTGGAGTCATTACATACCGGTTGGGGTGGGTATGTTCTTTATTGTTAGAGATATGGTGGGGGGAGAGAAAGATGTCACTTAACAACTAGTATATTCCTGTAGTCCACATTACTTTCCTAGTCAGTGCTATCTGTACCTTACAAGTCTTACTACACTACCCTATAGCCTTAGTTTGGAGAGTAATATGGCTGTTGTCATCATTATACCTGCACTGATTTTACCTGCAGTATACACCTCTTACCTGGTATACTTGTGGAGGGAATGTTTGTTAACACTAACTAACTGTTTCTACACATACTCCCAGATTCCGGGTTGATGTTGTGCATATAGCTATGCAACTCTTTCTGCACAGACTCTGGCCATGGGTTGACCACATGCAGGTATATCGGGACATATCTAGACTATTACCCTCTTCATCCTTTAGTGACCTGACAGACATATATATGCTTTCCTACACAGTTATATTATGTAGCACAGTGTGGGTGACAGTGACTTTATTATTCAGAGAAACTGCAACACTCACAATTCCCTACAATACCAGAGTAAATGGTACCAGTAGAGGGTATAATGGTTTTTATTTCTCAGCACAGTCTTCATATCCAATGTACCTGTGGGAGCAGTGTTTGTTAGCACTACGTGAATGTTGCTACTCAAAGTTCCAGATTACACATTAGTATTATGCACATACATCTCACTCTGTTACTGTACACACTCTGGTCACAGCTTGACAACATGGGGGTGTAGATGGGACATACTTGGCTTATTACTCTCCTAACAGTTTCAGGAGTTTTTACAGTGATAGGAATGTTCTCATAGATGTTTGACAATCACTTGTATTCCCTGTTTGCTGGCTAAACATCTGGGATCATCCCACAGATCTACCAAGGGACAGGCAGCAGATATGGGCCTACATACTGGACATTTTGCTCTTATCTGTACAGTTGTGGGGTATGATTCTGCAGCCTACTTCCACTCCCAGGATTCAGACCATGGTTGTGTCTTCTACAACTTAAACACTGTCCATCACAGTTGTGTGTGCTATATAGATATTGTTGTATATCTCCTATCTCCTTTCTGTGTTATAATTCTTCTGTGCTTTTGCATTCTGACCTTGTATTACAACACTCCTATACAGATTTCCTAGGCAGTTATATTTTGTAGGACAGTGTGGGTGACAGTGTTGAGTAATACTATAACCCTGGCTAACTTCTTTCTTTTTTCCCTCCTTCCTTTCTTCTGACCTCCCTCTCCTTCTCCTCCTAACTCTAGTATACCACAACTTCCACTTCTTAATTATTCCTATCTCTCTCTCTATTATTAGACATAAATCTAATTTTGCTTCTCACGTATAATGTAGTAATACTGTAACTAAGTAAAATATCTAATCTTATTCACCTGCTAAGTCTCATATTGTACTCTTGTGTCTATACATTCTGGAAGAAATTTAAAGCAAATGTTTTCTTTTTATTGCATAATTCTGTATATTTTTTAACTTGTTAAGTAGTAGTTAGCGGAGCTTTTCTCCTCGGGCCTCCACTGAAAATGGACATGTATCCAGTTGGACTAGCCCAGTTAACAAATGTAAAATAAATAAATAAAATAAAAAATACCTCATTATTCAGAGCAAATGCATCACTCACAATGCCATAAATACCAATGTAAACAGTACCAGTACAGGGTATCATTCTTGTATTTCTGGGCACAGTACTGGTATCTGACAGACCTGTATGAGAAATGTTTGTTAGCACTACCAGGGGTGGCCCGTGCTATTGGACTGCCGGACTGCAGCCCCCTCAACTGTAAAAGAAAGAAAAAATAAAGAAATAAAAATAAAAAAAAAATAAAATCGCAGACCTTCGCGCATGCACACTAGTCTCCGGACTGCTGCTGAGACAGTCTGGAGCATGCGCAGATTGTCTCGGCAGCAGTCCTGACTGGGAAACATGAAGAACGGAGCTCCCAGAAGTCTATGCAGTTTTAAACTGCATAGACTGTCCTAGAACTCGCTGGGAAAACGCGTCGGGATCAGACTGCAACGGGTCTGGTGTGGATTGGAGTTTGCTGCAGTCTCGTCAGGGGAAGATCTCATGATGGGCAGGGATTTGTGGTGGTTTGCTACAGGGATTTGGAAGATCTACTGCAGGTAGGTGTGTGGACAGGGATTTGGATGTATGGTGGTTTGCTACAAGAGGGGGCTGGGGGTGTGCGTGAAAATGTCCCAGGTGCAATATACTGGTGGTTAGATGTGTCTGTGTCTGTGTGTGTGTGTGTGTGTGTGTGTGTGTAAAAGCCCCAGGTGCAATATACTGGTGATTAGACTCATGGTGGTGTGGTAGGGAATATCTCAGGCTTGAACCCTATACCTTGTATGCAGGTGTTAAAGACCTGAATTCCCTACCCACCACCATTTGTAAAAAAAAAATGCAGATTTTTGCCTCATATTTGATCTGATCTGTTCCTCATAATATCTGTGGTTTGTAAATATTGCAATGCTTGATATTTGATGATGCAGTGGTAGCATTGTTGCCTCACAGCTGCAAGTTATCAGGTTTGATTCTTGGCTGGGGTGCCATCTTTGTGGGGGCTGTATCTTCTCCCTGTGTTTTGTGTGTTTGCTTTTGTGTCCTCCCATGTTACAAAGACATGTCTGCATTATTTCTTCCTGGGCCTCTGCTGAAAATTGTTTTTTTGTTCCAAGTCAGACTGTCCTGATTAACAAATGTTAAATAAAATTGACAGGCATTTCAGACTTCAGGTTTCTGAATGTTTAATTCCTTGCATATTTGATGGTGCAGTGGTAGTATTGTTGCCTCACAGCTATAGGTTTTCTGGTTTGATTCTTGGCTGGGGTGCTTTCTGTGTGGAGTCTGCATCTTATTCCTGTGTTTGTGTGGATTTGCTCTGGTGTCCTGCCATTTTACAAAGACGTGTCTACAGTATTTCTCCCTGAGCCTCTGCTGAAAATTGTTTTTGTTCCATCAGAAGTAAAATTGACAGGCATTTGAATTTCAGACTTCATATTCTTCAGAAAATACATAGTAAAACAACTTTTTATTCTAGCAATAAATATATAGTAACACAACCTTTTATTATAGCAATTTTCTAAGTTTATAAGATGACTATTTGAAATTTGTCCTTATTTTTGGGACTGTATTACCCTGTTATTGGCTTTGTCCAGGTTTCTTGTGCTAAGGTTGACAGCTATGGCAAGAACTGAATTCACTGAATATGTTTGAGGGCTGTATTCCCTCATTACTGGGTTTGTCCAGGTGTTTTGTGCTAAGAGGTTGACAGCTATGGTGAGAACTGAATTCATTAAATGATAGCCATTTAAGTTTCAGTCTTCCTCTCTTTCACAAAGCAGCTGATTTGGCGTAGTGGTATGTTGCTCTGACTGTTTTGCACAGGGACCTTGGAAGTAAAATATATGGTGGTAACACAGCATTTTTCTTTCACGAAGCAGGTGATTTGGCATAGTGGTATGTTGCTCTGACTCTTTTGCATTTACTGCATTTTTTTCCTGTCTGTTTGAAAAAAAAAAACAAAAAAAACAAAAAAAATATTTCTCCTTTCCTAAACTTTACTTGCTAGTTGTTCCAGTGATCAGATTTTGCTGATCCCTGGGCTTTGTATTTGGTTTCTGTGTTCCTCCATTTTCTTGTGTGGCCAGAGGTAGTTTCTTTACTCACCAGTGGGAGTGGGGAGTACTGAGCTGCTTGTTTGTCCTCAGAGGAGTGGTTAGAAGCAGCAACTTGTAATTTGTTGGCCATTTTGGGTCATTTCCTGTTTTTTCCAGCCCCCTGCTATAAAGCACGCGTTAGCGCGCTTTAGCGCGGAGCTGCTACCGTTACACACTAGGGCAGTGCCGGAGCTGCTACCGTTGTACACTAGGGCAGCGCCGGTTAAGCAGATTTAAACTATTAGGGCTACCTAAAGTTCACTCTTCAAATTTTCCCTTAAAACTACCTTCCTCAAAGTGTACTACTGTTCTATTTAGTGTATCCTCCAACTATAAATTATCTCTACTTGACTCCCGAGTAGACTATTCTCTATCCGTACAGCTAAGCACTTGCTCCTACAGTACTTATCACCTTGATACAGCACTCTTGTTATAGAAAGTACCCCAAAAAAAGCAAACCCCATTTCTCGGTCACCCACATCCCCAAAACCTTTTTTTAAGTTTTTCTGTCTATTCCTTCTAGCATGTCGAGGGATCAGTTGCTAATATCCTCTCCTGCTCAGCTGGTGAACCTGGGATTATTGAGGCAATGTTACAATTGCCTCATGTACACAGACAACCCTATCCTCCTCCCACAAAACACAAATACATGCGAGAGATGCAACTATACGGCCAAACTGGAGGCTGAGCTCTCTCAACATAGGACTGGCAAGACCAGACAGGAGGAGAAGGTAACCACACACACTACAGACCCAGTCTCACATAATACCATCACAACCTCAAATCATACACATAAACACACAAAGACATACTTGGAGGCTCTGATCAAAAATCTACCAAAACAGCAGAGGCCACCAAAGCAGACATCCAAACAACTACCACCTCAGAACACAACACCGGCATCACATAGACCACACAGTCAGAGTGTCAAGCAGTCACAGCCCTTAAGGCCAAACACTATGCCAGACACACTAGTCATTGGTGACTCCATAGTCAGACACACTGACGTCCCGCTCACCAGACTGAGTAAGGAGAAGGTCACAGTAAGCTGCCTGTCGGGTGCTAGAATCCGCCACATAACACATGCACTCAGGTCTCTCAACAGCAGGTACAAGTACGACTCAATCATTGTCCACGCTGGTGTAAACGACCTGAGACATCTCCCTGGACTACATGAAAAGAGACATAGAGGAGCTCTCTGATTATGTAGCCCAGGCAGGTATGACCCTGACCTTGAGCAGTATCCTACCTTCACCAAGAATGATGCCACAATACAGAGATAAGATGATCAGTTTTAACAATTGGCTTAAACTCTGGTGTCATTCAAAGGGGATCCAATGTCTGTCTGCCTGGGATGACATGCTGGACAAGCCACGCTGCTTCGCAAGGGACGGCTTGCACTTGTCACCCTGGGATTCGGATTTTGGCAAAGGCTCTTGCCACCCCATAGTGCCTTTTTAGGCAAGGCTCAAATTCTAAACCTACCACCCTAGAGCAAAACAAAGAAACAAAACTAAGGGTAATGCTGCTCAATGCCAGAAGTCTCAACCTCAAGATACACGCACTCGAGGCCCTTCTCAGTATGGAGAACATCGATGTCTGTGCTGTGACAGAAACCTGGTTCAAGGCTCCTGAGAGCACCCCAGCACTATCAGGTTTTACCTCATATCATGCTCCGCCACAAAACCCGGACAATACCAAGAAAGGAGGAGGGGTATCCATATTCATCAAGGACACCCACACCTCAAGATTGGTGGCATTGCACGATGCATCGGAAACCATCCAGGTGCAATTAACCATAGGCAAGACTGCTATGCAAATTGTAGCATGTTACAGGCCACCCTCGCAAACTCAGGAACCTCACATGGCCTTCCTGAAAACACTGGAGGGGATAAATCTATCTCCGAACACCATCATACTAGGTGACTTCAACTACCGTAATATAGACTGGGAACACTACTCAAGCCCAAACACTCTAGCCCAAAAGTTCCTGGAATTCATAAACTCAAATGCCATGGAACAACTAGTCACCATCCCCACAAGAGGAGAGAACATACTTGATCTCATCATCACGAACATGGGAGCACAATGTTCAACGCCAGAAGTATGCCCCTCACTGGTGAGATCTGATCACAAACTAATATCGCTGGAGGTCCTCATCCGCCCCACCGAAATGAAAAAGACCACAGTAAAGAACTTCTCGAAGCCGACTTCACACTTCTAAAGACTAGTGTGGTCTCCTTTAAGGCCCCTGAGCCAGCGGTTAACATTACTCAAACCGCTGAATCACTTACAAATGCCTTCTACCAGCACCTGCAGGGCTGCATGGATCAGGCAATCCCAAGCAAAACAAAGACTCTTTGTACCAAAGGCAAGCGTCCAGTCTGGTGGACCCCAGCCATAAACAAACTCTACAATAAAAGGAGAAAGCTACTACAAGATAGAGCAAAATCCTTAAAAGGTAAGACACCGCTGATCACTATAAGTAAAAAGCTAAGAGCTCTCATAAAATCATCCAAAGCTAATTTTGAGAAAAAAATAGCTAAGGACTCTAAAGACAACCATAAAGCATTCTTTAGCTATGTCAAAAACCTAGGAGGAAACTCCCAGATATGCTCAGAATTAGTTCAAAATGATGTGAAGATTACTGATCCTACAGACATTGCCAACATATTGGCTGACAGGTTCAGTGCAAACTTCTCCCCACCCTCCCCGCCTAAAGAAGAGATAACTATACCAAATGATTGTAGCCCACCAAACATCTCAAACGCTCAGGTGAGAACTGCTCTCTCCAAGGCAAAGAACACAGCATCCATGGGACCTGATGGTGTCCCCGGCTGTGTGCTCCATGAACTCAACGAGGAACTAAACCCACAGTTAGGACAGCTGTTTAATCTTAGTCTCACCTCCGGATACGTACCCAGGGAGTGGCGCACAGCGACTGTGGTCCCACTCCACAAAGGTGGTTCCTCCACCGACCCTGGAAATTACCGTCCCATTAGCTTGACAAGCCTGATCTGCAAAGCCATGGAAAGGATCATAATGGATCTCATAAATAAAGACATAGGGAATTTGCAGACTTTGGATCCAACCCAGTTTGGCTTTGTCAAAGGCAGATCATGCCTTTTAAACTTGGCTGACTTTTTTGAAACAGTCACCAAGGCCATTGACGAGGGAAAGGCAGTCCATACAGCCTACCTAGACCTGGCGAAGGCTTTCGATATAATACCCCACTCGGCTATCATTGAAAAACTCATCAACTTAAATGTAAACCCATACATTACAAGATGGGTTGCAAACTGGCTGAGTGACAGAACCCACAGGGTCAGAGTTGCTGGCGCCATGTCAGACTCAAAGCCTGTCACAAGTGGTGTCCCACAGGGCTCAGTCCTGGGCCCACTCTTGTTTGGCATCTACTTTTCTGAAGTACAAGCAAACACAGGAGGGTTATGGCTGACAAAGTTCGCAGATGACTGCAAACTGGGCGCAGTAGTTGAGAACACATCCGACACAGATATCCTTCAGAAGGGTCTCACAGAAACGGATAACTGGTGCCAGAGCCATGGCCTCAAGTTAAATGCCAAGAAATGCATAGTCATACCCTTCGGGAAAAATAAGGTTACCCCTAGCTACCATATAGGTGGCAATCCCCTGAACACAGAAGAAGTTATTAGGGACCTGGGAACCCAGGTTGACAGTAGCCTGTCATTCGACACTCATATTGCTAAAGTAGTTAGGAAGACCTTCTACATTGCCCACCTTATCATGAAGGGATTCACATCTAGATCAAGGGAAGTCATAGTCTCCCTATACTCATCACTCATCAGACCAATGATCGAGTACAATGCCCCATTCGAATGTATCTGACCCGACACTTGCAGCAGCTGGAGAGGCCACAAAAGTTCCTCACCAAAAGGATAAAGGGTCTCAAAATCTGTCCTATGCTGCACGACTGAAAGAACTCCAGTTATATTCAGTTGCGTTCCGCTTACTCAGAGGTGACCTATGCCTGACATACAAGGCCATGTCAAACCCAGATTTGATGAATATGCTTCATCTCAAAAAATCTAGATCCCTCAGAGCCACAAGGGCGGGTGACTTAAACCTCAACACGGTTATTAATAGGACGTGCTGGAGGGATAGATTCATCACCCAAAGACTCCCTATGCTGTGGAACAAAATCCCGGTTTATGTGAGGCAGAGCACCTCGCTGGCCTTGTTCAAGAGGAATCTTGACCAATGGATGGGAGATCGCAGATACACCCCAGGGGTTACCTCAGTGTCACTGCTCGACAGAGGCACAGCTAAATAATGGGCAGAGTTTCTCCAAACTAAGGGGTGGCATAAGCCACAAAACTATGGCTAGGCTTATAAATGCCCTCGGGCAGATAGCCTAGTATGAACCTATGAACCTATGAACCTATGACCTTGGCAGTAAAATGTATGGTGGTAACACAGCATTTTATTCTAGCAGCTTTCCAAGATTAAACAAGCAATGTTTAATGTGTCCCTGTTTTTTGCCCTTTTGACCCACCCCAAGAAATTTGGCTTTTTCCAGATTTCTTGTGCTGCGAAGTTGAGATGCAGTTGAGTATTGAGTAGATTTTACAAGGAGCTGAGAGCTGCAGGGGAAGAGAAGTTTAGTGCTGATTATGCTAAGTCAGCTCGCATTGCTAATAGCACAACAGGTTTTGTACTTGCTTTTGATGCAGAAGGTTGTTGGTTCTACTCCCATAAGGGGTGAATGCTGCCGTATGGAAAATTACGATACTAACTATGAGCCTGTTATCAGTTTGCCATCCATTTCCTATTGCAATATTACTAGCTTATTTTTAATGTAATTTAGGCAATTTATTCCTCAGGGGCATCAGACACTTTATTTTTCAATGAAACCATGAAATATAAAGGTGATTGCTAGCAGCAACCTCTTCATTACAGATTTATTAAACGTGGAATTATTTAGATGACTTTTTTATTACTTCAGAGATTGTGCATATTTACTGATAATGGTGGACTGTAGAATTGTGCATATTTACTGATAATAGTGGACTGTAGAAGTTTGAGTAGACTTTTATGATGGAAATGTTCTGTATTGGGCAGTTTTGTCATTGGTGCATGCATTTTGTTTCATTGTTTACTGGAAAAATGTTCAAAGCAATAGGAAGGTATATCAAAGAGCACATGTATGTTTCATATGCAAGGGGCCTATGATTTGAAAACAGCCCAGAATTAATCTTTATCTGACACGGGTAAAAGGTATTTTCTTTGAATGTGGGTTTCAGTGTTGGTTCAATGAATGTGAGTTTCAATGGCAGAGAAGTTTTAATGCCAAGTTTGTTTAGCAGATGTCTTAGTGTTTGTGCTGTAAAATGCAAAATAAAACTTTCAAATGAAGTTCAAATCATCATAGAAGTAAATCAGTATGCACATTAGTGTTTATGGTAAATGGAGTGAAATAGCCAAGTAATGGATCATTGGAATGGCTGCAGGGGGAGGCTCCATTTGACCATGGTTTTGTGAGGGGGAAGGGCGGCAAACTTAGGCAGCCCCAGCTGAACCATACCTCCCAACTGTCCAGATTTTCAAAGAATGAATAGATTTTTTGCTTCTTATTTTTGATTTGTTCCTCATAAAATTTGTGGTTTTCTGGCAAATCATTTAGGAATTAAGTCACTAAATAATGACACACTGAGTTTCAGACTTCATAACCTTCAGAAAAATGCATGCTAAAGTAAGACCTGTTCTATCAACTGTCTCAGTTTATACAAGAGCAATTTTTAGTACTGTTTATATGTTACCCCAATATATTTGGCCTTGTCCAGATTTATTGCATTAATAGGTTGAGAGGTACATGCAAATAAATTGCTTTATAGAATTAGGCATAGCCAAACCTCTCAACTGTCCCTGATTTTGGCTCAAAATGTTGCTCTTCCCCTAATGATCCCTCCACAAAATAGCAATTTTGGAAGAAAACATGGAGAATTTATAATTAAGAAATAACTGTAATAATCAGTTAGATTACTTTTATTTCAGAAATGCATGTAGATTCTTTTATTTTGTCAGCTGCCCAAGTTAGCAGTACTAATATTAAAGTATCCCTTCTTTGACAGGTTCCCAGCTGTATCGTGTTGCTATTTTATATTTTTACATCACATTTCTGGTCCATTTTTCATGAAATTGTGTTTTTTTGGCAAATTAGTGACAAATCATTAACGACTGAAGTTATAAAATAATGACAGACATTTGAGTTTCAGATTTCATACCATTCAGAAAATTCATACTAATGTAAGACCTCTATTATCTTTCTAAGTTTATAAGAGCAATATTTTAAAAATTGTCCTTATTTTTGGGCCTTTGTCCCATTTCTTTGTATGGCTTTGTCCAGATTTCTTGCTCTGAGGTTGAGAGGTATGACAAATGTGTCAGGGCCATCACAAGTCAGCCAGAGACATTTCAAACTGTGACATACTTGTTGCACCCCACTCCCCCATGTAGTGACTCTGGATGTGTCGAAGCAAGGCAAGGAGTAGTTATGCAGTGTAAATGTGCAGAGTATCCCCCCATCCAAGGTAGACACAAGTACTAGAGTGGCTTTTTATCTGTCCTTGATTTTTACAGACTGGTCTGATTTCTGTCATATTTTTTGTACTGTTGATTTATGCTTATTACTCAAAGTGCCTGTTGCTCTGTGTTTAAGTAGCAATACTTTAATGACCATTAGGTAAGCTTGGCTGAGATTGCAAGATGCAAGTAAGCTTTTATAAGCATACTGTTAAAGAATTGCCAACATTGAAACCTTTCTGTTGCCATTTAGAGAATACTTAACTAGATAATGTATAAGCCTTGGGTATTGAAATGCATATGCCAGTATTTGTAATAAAGGACAGGATTACATTATTTTAAGAGTCTCATTACACTTGGAGACTTCCAGTCATCTCTGCAGGCTTTACCCGTAAACAGAATGCCAATTGTGTGGTCCATAACCTGTACAGTAATCCTTTTAGTGTGGTCCATAACCTGTACAGTAATCCTTTTAAGCAATGTATCTTGAGCTCATTTCTTGTTTGCTTTTTATTTTTTACTTTGATCATGTTTTCCCCATGAAACAAGTAGATGTCAGGCAGCAGGTCTTTTTTTTGGATAAGGAACATTTTTACAAGTGGGGCATCGGAGATTTCTACTTTCAGCATGTTACTTGGTACTTTAATAAAGCTGAATATAAATTATAATTAGAACTGCAGTGCAAGAAGTGGTTTGAGTTGAGTGCTGCTTGTTTTTCTTATACTTGATGTTGACTAGCATTCCATTAATGTATTTAAAAAAAAGTAATTTATTTTTTCATGCCTCACAACCTTTTTTGTTTCCATCTAGATATTAAGCTGTCATGCAGCCAATGCATTGAAATATTTTTATTCTTCTACACTCCATTTTGTCTTGATTGGACTCTCATATTGACGGTTTGGCACCCAGGGCAGTATATTTAGTTTTTGTGGTTTTGAGCATAGCTCCTCCCCTTTCTAGTTGGCTGCACCCCTTCCCATTGACCCCACCCATTCAGCTGTCTCCTGCAGCCCCCCTTTGATTTGAAGTCACCAGCCGCTACTGAGCACTACCTGAATGTTGCCACACACAGTACCAGATTACACATTAGTATTATGCACATACATCTCACTCTGTTGCTGTACACACTCTAGCTATAGCTTGACAAGATGGAGGTGTAAATGGGACATATGTGGCTTCTTAGTCTCATAAGGTTTTGGGGAGTTGCTAGTGTGCAGCTTTGTTCTCATAGATGTGTGTCAATCAGTTGTATTTCCTGTTTGCTGCCTATACGTCTGGGATCATCCCGCTGATTTCCCAGTGGGACAGGTTGACAGGCAGCAGATATGGGCCACTTTACTGGACATTCTGGACATATCTGTACAGTTGTGGGGTATGATTCTGTATGCAGACTACTACCACTGGCAGGATTCGAACCATGGCTGTGTGTGCTAAAAAAACAGTTCACATCTCTGTTGCATGTGCTATTCAGGTTTTGTTGTCTGCCTTTTCCCTGTTTTCTGTCTATGTGTCTCTCATTTGTACTAAATGGACTCTGGGGATTACACCAGTCATACAGAGGCATTCCTACACATTGTATTTACGGTATACGGTGTGGGTAACAGTGCTTATTACAACAGTATTATTACGTGAATGCAAATCTACATTACCATATGATACCAGAATATACACATGCAGTCCAGCAGTTAGACCTTTATTGTCAGGCTATTATGCTTTTATTTACATACATACTATATGAGTCTTTTCCTGCTATATTCTCCAGTGTATGCAGTACTTGCCTTAAATAATACAGGTTTTATACAGGCAATTAATTTACTAATAATATTTATTTCCTATAACAGTACATGCAGGAGTTTTACTGACCTGCCTCATGTTGCAACCTCTCCAGGCAACTGCCATGGGCCTCCTGGTTTGTGGCCCGCTCGATTGCAGCTGTGGAGGACATAACAGGAATGTTTAGCCATACCTATCATGATATACATGAGCTGGCATTTATTACACACTTAGTGGGGTGATACTTACACACAGCTGGGACATCCCCTGCCATTCTAACCTCTTGGATCTACTGCTCCAAAAGGTCCCCCTTATGCTGCTTTAGGTTGGCATAGTGATCCGTGACCTGCTCACCAGTTCGGGGTATGCCAGTGGCACTGGTGAGGTCACGGGTGAGATAGTCCCAGGCATCTGGCTTATATTGGGAGCCCTGGTGCTGGCCCTGCAGCAGTCTCTGTTCATGGTCTTTGACAAGGAGTCATTCCATGACTCTGGACTCCTAGATGCACCAGCGCTGTGCCCGAAAGCGCACACCCTCTCCCCTTCCTGACATAGTGCCTGCAAGGGAAGCTACAACCAGTTATGAGATGTATTCCTGACTCTTGTGTTTAAGTAGGGCTGATTTCCCACACATTTTCATGATTGGCCAGTTTTGAAAAAGCTAAGCTATGGGCAACCCTGTTTACCTAAGGTTGGCATTGTTTAAAGGGATATAACACTGGGCACATTTAGTTAGCTGGCCTACACATTGCTTACACCTCCTAAGCTGGCCAGTGCAATGCTTAGCATTGCTTACATTTGACTTTGCATTATATTTCCGTTTTGGCATTGATTTATTATTCATTACATCTTATATGTAGCCTGGCATCCATGATTCATGTGTACGTACACTGTATGGGGTCATTTTGTTTTACTGGGGACTTCAACACTCTATTACAATTACACCTGACTTCTGGGCTTACTGCTGTACTCTAGTTCACATATTTATGTTATGTAGTGGGTTATGGAACATGTTTGTATACTGATTCCTTTCACAGGTTCAGTTTGATTTTACTATAGTGAAGAATTGTTTGCTGATACCTCATTCTCTGTACTACTGTGATGGCTTGGTGGTTAACTACTGTGATTATAGGGTCCTGGGTTCAAGATCTGCAAGGCTGTTTTTTTGTTGATGGGCAGAACAAGGGCCATTGGATACAGAGTGATTAAGGCACTTTTGGGCATTTGTAAGCAGGCTTGTGTGAGTTTGCATGAGGGTAATTAATGCTAACCTCCAGTTACATATGCTAAAATTACTTAACCTGTGTACGCATTGCTTACCCCCACGCAAACGGGCTTAAACTTGCTTACTAGTGCTTAAATATGATTACTACTGCTTATTGGTGCTTAAACTTGCTTACTAGTGCTTTATTCATTATGACACTGACACCTCACATGTGCATTTACTGCAGTACTCCAGTTCACAAATATATTTTATTTAGTGGGTTATGAAACAAAAATATTGGTCATAACATGCTTTGCCATGGAAAATGGAATGTGCTGCAGTGGGACTCAAACTGGGAATGCCTTCTCTTAATACGAATGTTCTGCCCACTACACTATTGCTATGCTGCTTCATTTGCATATATCTTCCTTCTTATCCTCTTCAGCCATTTAAGCTGCATTAATCGTAGCTAAGCGATGGGCACACCCGTGCACCTACAGTTAGCTTTAATTGTATTTAAAAAAAAATAAAGAGATACAGGTTTGTTCATTTTATTTGTATTTGCTTGCTGTTGTACACCAGGGGGAATGTTGTTGGGGATATGCGGACACCTATGAGCAGTCTCACTCATTTTTTGGGCCTTTCTGCTGTTTTTCATTGTGGGGCATGCATATTCTGTGAGGCCTGCTCTCATATACACCTCCTGCGCTCTTACATGCTCCATGTAAGATTAGGAGCTCAGGCAGCATGCCTCATTAATATGCATAGCGCACTGCCGTCCTGCTCCTAAATGGCCGCTTCCATGCAGGACTAAGCTAGTCCTGCACAGAATATTAGTAAATCTGTGGGCTTGTCTTCATTTACTTCTTCTCCACCTAGATCCATTGTGATAAAGTTTTTATCTTACATTGACAAATAATTAGTTCTCAGAACTGCCTAGAGGAAAGCGCCATTGAGATATAAACAGAACTTAATTAAGTTTGATAATGACTTTTCAACTAAAGTTTTGGACATGAGAAAGAAGTGCTGGACCCTAGTAAAGTCTTTCAAGCATACTAACATTAAAGCACAGATAATTTATCCTGCTAAAATCAAAATTTGCCTGCAAAATGAAACAAAAATCTTTAACAACCTTGAGGATGCTTTGTCTTATATTAAGAATAGCATTATTATTCCCCTTCCAGGACATGGACTGGTCATCAATCTTACTGAAAAGAGCTTCGTAGAAAAACTATTGGACTAACTTAAAAAAAAACAGATTTTACCCTTCTGAAATCTAATAATACAACAAGAGCATCTTCATCTAAATCATTTTACTTAAATAGTCTTCTCAGCCATACAATATCCTTTCTGGGTAATAACATTAACAATTAGAACTTGTTTCTTGTCGTGAAGTTGGTTAAAGCTCATATGAACAGTAATCATTCTTTTTGATTACGATATATATTTTTTATTTGAACCATTTCCTACTCAAGTCATTCAGGCAGTCATTGTATACATCTCTATCACAATCTTAAACATTTTTTACAGGTATCTAATTTTGCTTACTTGTTTAACAATTGTATTTAATCATTTGCTTATAGTGCTTTATTACTCATACCTAATTGTTTAGTTTGAAAGTAATCCACAAATGTATCTAATTTATTAGTCTCTTCTTATGTTGGGTTTCTGAGGGTGTAATGCCCACTTTTGTTTGCATCTTGTGGCTACATATGGTTCTGTTTTCTGTGTTTAATTTCTTTCAATAATTGCAAGGGGTGTATGCTTTGTATTGCAATGAAACAAATGTTGTATGGATGTTTTCTGATGTTCCTTTATTCATTGTTTGTCTTGTTGGCTGCAAACATTTTCTAGGTTGTGTTGAAGAGATATGTGTGGTTTGACTGTTTACTAATGTTTCTTTTCCTCTTTGTATTTCTCTCTCCTTTTTGTTTTCTTTGCTGATACCTGTACTGTCTTTTTTAATTAAATGTGAAGGATACATGCTTGTACTGAGATGAAAAGAGAGAAGTATGATTGTTTTCTAATGTTTCTTTTCTCTTTTTCTATTTTGTTGGCTGTGGACTTTTCCTGTGGGGTGTGGAAGAGATGCATGTGACGTGTCTGTTTACTGGTGTTTCTTTCCCCATCTGGACTTCTCAGTACATTCAGATTTCTCTGCTGGGTCTGCTTTGTTTTTCCTTGTATTACTGATGTTTTGTTGATTCACTGTATGGAGAAGAATAAGGAGTGAATGGGCAGGAAAGGGGAAGAATAGTAGCATAGGGAGAGCAGTACAGAGAATATTAATGTTTTTCTTTCTTTGTTCATCTTGATCATTATTTTGTGAAGAGATATACATAGATGATCTCTACACTTACCTCGAGATGATCCATGTGTTTTCTCTGCAACTGCTTCTCATGTTTCTTTTTTCTGTTTTTTCAGCTCTGAGGTGTGCAGAGTTCTTGATGCATAGTAAAGTGTGCAGAGGAAGTCACTGGTGTTACTATAGTAGCACCTTTTCCTTATAAATGAGCATCACATAGAAACATTAAAACCAATTGAAATACTGCAGCAATGGGGTAAGAGGTTGATTAAACTTAGGATGTGAGGATACAACTGTGTGTGCTTTTAGGAATAGGATAATTAAGTAATACTTGCATATTCTGTAAATGTGTTCTTTTCAGTACTGCAGTTTCCTCTATATAGATTGCTTGATGACTGATGTCACAGGTTTTTATAAGCTAATGCAATCAGATTATTGCTGCACTGTACTGTTGTTATTTATATGATTCTTCATGGCTCCCACTTTATGCAATCTTTCATTATTTATCACTGCAAACTAAAGAGCTGCTTAAAAGAAGTATACATTGCGTTGTTTCCTGATATATTCTTTAGTCATTTCACCTTATGACATTAAAATAACATTGTTGTGAACAGCTTTTTTAGCTAAGTAAAAAAGGGAAGGGAGAGGAAGTGGAGAGGTTATATAGATAAGGAGGAGAGGAACCAAGAGGAGTAAAGATGAGGGGAGAGGAGGAAGAGAGGGGAGAGGGAGCATACATGAGAATAAATATACATGTTTAAGTAGCAAACTTACATTTTGGTGGATAACCTAAATCAATGCAATGAAAAAAGGTAATGAAGCCCCATCAAGTTGCCCAATAATGCAGGGGTGGCACTGTGTTTAGAACCATTAGAGAGGAATATAAATTAATAGGTTTATTTTGTAACTGTGACTCTGCAGAAGTTGATTTATCTTTATTAGAAATTTAATATATAAAAGTAATTATGTAAATTATAGCAGAGCAATGACAGCTTCTACCCTGTTACAAGTTCATTTTGTTTCTTTCATATTTATGTTTCTGGTATAAAACAAGTTTAGCAGTATTAGTCATCAATGTGTCTGAAGTTCAGGTAACAGAGTACCGAGGAAGTCCTCAATCAACGCTCATAGTTCTGGTTATTTCATTTCTACAATGAGTTTTATAAATACTTTATGGAATTAATCAAGGGCTGTCATGGCCCTTTACTTTCTAAATTTGTGTATGTCCAGGAAAGAATATTAATTTTTGTTTGCTCTTCTGAATTTTGTGCTTGGATCTATTATACAACTATACAGTCTGGTGAAATGTGCTTATTGTCTTATTTCTCATTCTTATTGGCAAACACATTAAAAACAATATATTTATCTTTTCTATAAATAAATTCATATGATAAATATTCAGAGACTATGGTGGGGGAACAGGTAACTGCAATATAATGTGTTTGTTGGAATTACATATGTTACTTGTAGGTCAAAGTTTAATAATTTGTCTTACTTTTGAAGTTTAATGAGACATCCCTATTGCAGGAATTGGTTACTTAAATTTACTTCTGTTTATGCATGTATAATTCATGTTTACAAATATAATGATGGTATCAGTATTGGTTGTGACATTGAAAATAAGCAGACTGATTTGATCTTTTGTGGTTTAACAGTAGATTTATTCTCAGTACTTTGAAATCTCATTAAGGGGAATGTTTTGTATATGTGTGTTATATTATTTAAAACTAATATACACACTGATTTAGATCTGTTTTACCTATACTCATATAATAATTCTCTTTCTGTTATATTTACTGGATTTGTGTCATCTTATAATCATTTTATTAAATTAATATAATCCCTGTTAATCATTTTATATGATAGATTTCATCTTGGCATAGGTAATGAATTATGCTGGCTAGTCTGATAGTTTTTTGCTATTCTATTGACCTAGGAATTTAGACAATTCCATGTTTGATGTGAAATTTACATATTTTATTGTAATAGAGTTTTATTTATTATTTTTCCCTTTTGTCCTAAGGCACATGTTGCGTTTCTGTTTTTTTTCCTAGTGATAAATATGCTCATCTGTCTCATAAATATTAATGATTCATGGTTTGCAATTATTTTTGCAAAATGGAGAGTTATTGGATTTTAGCAATACATTTTGACACTCTTTTAAATGTACATATAAATATATGGATTTGACCTTATTATCCTTGTACACCAATGGTTTTAAACAATCCAAGGAAAATAACTAATTTGTTAAGGTATTTAAATAATAATAAGGCTCAAGTGGTTCTTCTTCAGGAAACTCATTTTAAAACACCCAAAAAGGATATTTGGAAGCCCAGCAATTTCATTGTTCTAGCTCACTTCTCCTTTAAGGCCAAGAGGAGAGGTGTTATGATATTATGGAAGAAAGCTACTTTTATACCTCAAATAATCTATAAGTATGACAACCAAGAAGTGCTTTTTGCTCTTATTATCTTAAGTTTTAATAACAGAATATGGAACATAATTAATATTTATTGGTTTCCATGTATGGTGAAAAACATTGCAAAAAAAATCTAGATTTTAGAACTAATGCTTATAAGGGTAATTTAATATTGGGGATATTTTAATTGCATCTTGGGAAATTCAGATACTACTAACAAAAATTATTAAGATTGACCTCCACTGCTAAAACCCTCAAAAATGGATTGAATCTTCTAACATGTTTGACACTTTTGAAATGAAAGATACTAAAGCATTGCACTTTTCTCATTGGGACCATAAATATGATACTCAGACAAGAATAGATAGAGTTTTGGTTCTCAAGACTTGCTCAGTAAAATATCACAATTTATTATAACTCTATGTCCTCTATTTGACCATGAAGCATTTGTTTTTAAATTTCAAATTGACTTTAAAAGACCATCTATTTCAATTAGAATATCAGCCTATATAACTAAAATCAAATAATTTAAACCTTGATTAATTTCAGAGATAAATTTCTTTCTTGAAAGAAATAATATTCCTGATGTTAATATAGTAATGACTTGGGACTCCCTGAAGGCTATTTATGGTAGAACTCTTGTTTGGTATAAGAATAAAATTAAAGAATGGGAATCAGAACTACAAAATATTCAATATAAACTTTTGTCAGCCAAATCCAAACTTTCTGGAAATATCAGTTCCATTAAGAAAGAAATAGAAGAATTAAACAAACAATAACTTGATGTTATAACTCATAAAACAAATTTGGCAATGGCAGTATTAAAAACTAATTCTTATACTTTACCACCAAAACATATACATGAGCTATCAATGAGGGTCAAAATACATTCAATAATTAATAACATAACAAAAATAAGACATGAAGGCACTAAATAAACTTTATCTGACATTGGAGGTTCTTGATGCCTTTAAGTATCATTATACTCATCTTAATACAGATGATAAAACCAATATAAATTCGTCTAACTTAAAATTAGATTGTCTTAATATTAAGCACATTCCAAAAGAATTACATTCTAAACTTCAAACACAAATTTCATATAAAGAAATTACAGCTAAAATTAAAAAAACTTAAAACCTAATAAAGCTCCAGGAATAGAAAGAATAATAATAGACATGTATAAGCTTTTGCCTTCCTCTATCACAACTTTCTTTCATAAAATCTTGCTTGAAATACAACTGGAAGGAGAGGTTTCCCTTCTCGGAAATACTTTTACATTGTCATTATTCTTAAGGAGAATAAAGACCCTCAGTTTTGCAACATCTACAGACCCAGTTCTCTTTTAAATAATGATTATAACATTTTTATGTCTATTATCACTGATAGAATAAAAGAACCATTAACTCAAATATTCAAGTATGATCAAATAGATTTTATACATAATCAACATACTTGTGATAGTATTAGAAGATTTTTAACTCTTATTGACTTCCTAAACAGAGAAAGTGAAGAAGTTTTGATAATTGGTTTAGACATTGAAAAGGCATTTGATTCTTTGAATTGGAATTATTTATTTAAAATGCTAAACTTATTTGATTTTCCTTCTAGTTTCATATCTCTTCTAAAAAACACATATAATACTTTAGCTTATGTTAAAATATGACCTTTTATTTTGGAATCCACATTTCTAACTAAAGGTACCAAGCAAGGTTGTCCTTTTTCCCCTATCGTTTTTGATCTTGTGATTGAAGTCTTTGAAATTCTAATTTGTAATAATTCAATTATTAAAAGTATATAAGTATTCTTCCAAAATTATGTTATTTGCTGATGACATTTTATTAACCTTACATTATTCAACTGAACTGGAATCAATAATTTTGTTTCAATCTATCTCGGGTGAAATATTTAATCAGTCAAAATCAAAATATTTGTTCTTAAAACAGAAAAAATATATAAATCCATAAAAATTATATTATTGGGAATCAAACTGATTCCCTTGTTTACTTAGGCATTCTATTATTTAACTCTGTAACTGAAACTATTGCAGCTAATTATAATAATATTATAATGACAACATTAAATACTATAGATGAGTGGAATAAACTCTTTATATCTTTCAAAGATAGATTTCAACCAATACAAATTATTTTTCTACCTAAGATTCTCTATATAGCTCAAGCTCTGGCTATCTTTCTGGGGGATCACTTTATTAATGAGATAAATAAACTTCTATTTAATTTTTTATGGTATCCTAGGAAAAGAATAGCTTTTCTACACCATATTAAACCTTGGGATCAGGGAGGAACCAATTTTCCAGACTTTGAAACTTATATCAAAGCTTCAATATTTAAAATTTTCCACAATTAGTTGGACCCAAATTATGTCTCAAATTGGAAATATTTACATTTTATTATCTTGCAAAATGCTAATAATTTCTTAACAAAATTTTCTTCTCAAGGCTAGTGTAATATCTTTTGGTATTCGCTTTGTCATATTATGCAATATAATATTCCTACTCCTACAAAGTTTAATCTTATAAATATAATACTCATTAGTTTTAGAAAATTTATTCTTGTTAATATTGGCACTAAAATTTGGTTTGAGGTTATAATTCCTTTCAGTATCACAAATATTATTTGACAAAATCCATAACAATGCATTTACTTCTTGGGATACCAAGAATTTTAAATATTGGCATTAATGTTTTAAAGAACTTGATGTTAAAAATATCAATCACTTAATAAAAGATTTTGATTTAGATACTACAGATTGGTTATTACTTCAAAGCATATTAGTTCATTCTCAGGATTTTTGTAGCATCCTTAACACCTCAGTCTTTAAAGAATCTCCCAAATTGATATATTATTTATATGAAAGTATATATAATAACTCTCAGATTGGAAATCTAACCTCTAAGCTGTATAAAATTTTAATAAAATATAAGACAAACCCCCAAGAATAATATTGGAATCATATCACTATAAATCATTTTTTCCTGTTTATCCCATGAAAATAAACATCAAATTTTATCTTTAATCCAATTTACATCTTGGTCACAACACTGGAGAATATTTACCTGGACATTTTTGTATAGAGCATTTTTGACTCCAAATATGCTGGCTAAATTTGGTAAAAATAACACTATATTTTGTTGGAGATGTAAATTTTAATGTAAAGCTTATTGGACTCATATGTTATATAGTTGTTTTATGTTAAAAATGGAATGATATATATGATTTTTGAAAGCTTCGTTTCATGATTCCTTTTCATAATAATATATTTTATTTTATTTAATATTAATAATCGTACTGCTTTAAATCAGAATAATTTATTTTTACTTTGGACTATATTGGCCATTGCAAGGAAAAAATATAATGGGAAAGTAAAAATCATCTGATACACCATCCTTTGATTAATTCCTGCCTCTTCTAAGAGAAACAGCTAACAAGGAAACCAAAATTAAAGAGATGAGAATTCATCCAAAGCCTTTTATTAACAATCCTTTGAAGAAAGTATTAGCTCTCATTGGTATGCTTCAGTTGGATCCTGCCTCTTCTTAATGAGAAATAGAAATAATATTTTATTTACTTATTCATTCATCTTGGACTGTATTGTTCCAGTTCTCTTACTGGCCTTTATATATATTGTAAATAGTTTTCTTTTTCTTTTTTTGTCCTTTTTTTTGTTTGCTTAAACAACTTTATTAATAGTTGTTTAGAATGTTACCACGTGTCCTTTATTATCTTATTATCAAAAATTAAAAAAATGAGTAAGAATTAAGGAGCTCAAATTAAACACAGAACCATAGCCAGGTCATCTGGTGCCCTGTGCAGGTCCTCAAATTTAAATACAAAAAATGGTTCCAAACTTGAAGATCAAAACAAAACTATTCTGCACTCTTTTAGCTGTAGCAGACTGCTTGCTACAACTATAACAAGCAGCTTGCAATAGTTACTACAACACACTCACACTCTTAGGGCTTTTATTATGAACACAGATGCAACACTGGTATTAATTTATGAAACCATAATATCATTAAAGCTTCATAAATCAATACCAAAACTGCACTCTCACACCCGGCACCAGCTGATCATACCCCTGCCAGCTTGTGCTGGGACAGTCACCCCCCCCCCACCCAATCATCCTGTCCTAGCTATGAGTCTGAATAAATATGAGGCAGCAGCAGACTGGCAAGGGAAGAGGTATGAGCAAGCTAAAAGTCCATGATTATAAGAGAAACATTTAAGTGTAATATTGTGTTGTGATCATATAATCAGGGAGGGTTAGAAATGCAGATCTTATAGCTCCAATTCAAAGAACGTTGTGCATTTAGCTGACTTGAATAGAAATGGCTAGAAAAATACAATTAGCAGCAGCAAGCTGTAAGTTCTTGAATAGAAATGATTAGACAAATAAGGTTAGGAACTGCAAACAATAATTACATACTACTGGAGACACACTTAGTAAGTACAACAAATAGGTACAATTTAACAGTGGACTATGATCTACAACAGATCAACTGGTATGATCAGATAACTTAAACAGAAATGCTAGCTGAACAGAACAAATAGGTGCTATGAGGTGACTTGAAAAAAAAATATCTGGTGAACATGGTAAGCAGATCAGAACTGTACCTATGTTATTTGGTGCCTTGCTCAGTACCCAGTCTGGCAACCTCTCTCCTCAACTCTACCTTGAGAAACAAAAAACGTTCTCTCAAAGTGCTCTGAAGATATAGCAAACTGCTTGGTACAATGTGACAAATGGCATGTTACAGTTAAAATACCACACGCAAAGCACTTCACAACTTCACCTGTGACTGCTAATGCAAATTAGCATTGATTTCTGAATGCCAATACTGCCCTACCACACCATCAACATCTAGAGATTGCAGCTCCTGACACCTTGCACCCAGGGCAGATGCCCCATTTTACCGACCCTAGCAATGCCTCTGAAGCAGAGCACCAATCACAGGGAATATGCTACATGCAAAGAGCAGCACTAAGAGGTGCAATATATGCCACGGTGCTAATCTATGAGTTGATTCAAGTGAGGTGCCAATGCCAGTATGTGACTCAGGTAGTACAGAGTGCACTATACTTCTTAGTGTGAATACATAAGTAAAGTTAAACACTGTGCAGAGTATGTATAGTACAATATACTACACACCTGGGTATACAACTCAAACAAATCTATCACAGTGCATGATGAGACGCAGTACAACAAAATGCAAATAATTAATACAGTGCTGGTCAAGGCTGCAGTTTGGTGTAAATGACACAAGAACAATTCTAAGGTAAGGTCATCAGGCAATAAACTGCTCAGTTAGATGGAACATAACTGGAGGAGGAGGTACACCTCATAAGAATGTGTCCCAAGAAAAAAATACAATATAAACAAGGTAGGATGAAAAGCACACAGCAATTTAACAGAAATAAAAGAGAATTAGCCTTATGTTTCAGTTAAAGATATGGTTTTCAATGAAGCACTTAAAGAGTGTACCATTAATGTGTACAGTGGATGGGGGGTGGGGTCAAGGGCTAAGAAAATGTGGAGTAGGAAGACCAATAGCCAGATGAAAAATGGGCAGCTTATAGTGGCTAACACTTGCACTGGACTGTCCAATACTGCATAGATTGCAGCCAACTTCAGTGAATTACAGAACTGTGCAACCATGCCGAATAAACTCCAATGATTTCTGCTTAAACAGGAATCAAACAGTAGATGAGAAGTTCTTAAAAGTTACCCTTTCTCTCCAAATGAACAAAAAATGCTTTGTGCCTCTCCTCTCAGCAAAGTCATAGGAGCACCAAATTCCATGCTGGATAAGTAGATTAGGTCCGAAGATGAACCATGATAAAAAAGTCTCAGGTGTGTTGGGGATTGATTATTAGTCTTCAGCTCTCCTCTTGTTTTGCTGTGGGAAGCACTGGATTGCATGGTCCACAGCCAACCTGAATAAAATGCAGGGCTGCACAACAACGATGAATTTAAATTTCATTCAATATCACAGCAGGAACCACCCATTCAGTGATAGGCACCTAAATTATACTCTGTCTCTAAATGGATGGGCAAAAAAATATCATGTCTTGTATCTCTCCTACCATTTGCTCCACATTCATCCACAGCTTTTTTTCAAGGCTTAGGTAGTTTCTCTTAAATATCACTCCTTGTTTGATGATTTCTTTCACCAGAAAACTCTTCATATTATTAATAACCATGCAATTCCAGTTCTCCAAATTCATATTCCTTGGTTCAGGTATTAGCTTAGCAACATAAGCATCTATAGTTTCTGTAGAACCTTGCACCCTTCTCAAAAAGCAACAGGTGAATAAATGTTAAATACTTTCGAGATTTGCAATAATTCCTAAACTTACATCTAGCTGCAACTATTTTGTCTTCCTCTTCTTTAAAAAAATACATAATTATCAAATACCTTGCAGCTACTTCTTCAGTGACATATGGAAATGTGGCACATAGCTTTTCATGCTTCTTTGCTTTTCCACTGGCATTAAGGAATAAATCGAATTTCTGGATCAAAGCAGAGATGTGCTGTTGTTTAAAGATGGACTAGTTTTTCCACCCCAAGTTAAAATTATATACTAAAAATACACAATTCCTTGAAAACAAATATATTTATTTAGCCATTACACATCTATTTCTCCATTCCTGTCACCATGTTGATGATGAACATTTGGCAGGATTTTTAACAAGCTGCACTGACACTAGATGAGTTTCCAGCATCCTTGATGCATCATATTATTCAGATGATTTTATTGAAGGAATATGCACCCATGAAATGCAATTCCCTGTAGCTGTGCAGTAACATGTTTATAGCTATATACCCCATATAGTACATCAATATTTTGCTGCACTGGAAATGTCTCTGACCTGTGCTTCCTCTGGGTCCATAAATTCCATTTTGTTAACTGCTTGCATGCTCCTATAACACAGGTGTACTGCTTGCTTTCTGTATACTTTTAATGTTGAATCCTAATTTTTTTAAGCAAAACCTAAACATAATAATAATCATGTAGTAAATGTCAGCCTCTCTAGAATTGTAATTGCTAATAAAATATAAACAGTAACATTTTCCTCAAAAATGTATGTAAAAGTATTAAAATGATATCTGAATCTATTTTTATTTTTCATATTGAAATCAAGCCACTAGCTTTAATTTTGTTAATTGTTAAATATATTTTAGTATCACACAAATAGTAAATGCTGTACTTAAAATACCATTGGTAGATTTATCTTCTGTTATGTGACATTTTACATGATAACACGCCTTTTTATATATTGCTTTACATTTAAAATAATGAACAAGTGCGAAAATGACTATTTTTTTAATTAATTTTTATGAATCTCTCTGTATGTTCGTAGCAATATCTATCTACCTATTTATATGCCCTACTGTCTACCTATGTGTACATATCTATCTATAGATATTAAATAGTTGACATGTCACTTAGTCAACATACAAAACATTATTGTGATCGGGATCGCATTCTGCTGTGTGAATTTGTGTGGAAGTTTTGGTTACCAACATACAAAACATGCTACACAACATATAGACCTTTCATTATATCATGCAAACAACACATTGACACTTCATACATTGAAAAAGGTAAAAAAAATCCCTTTCTGATGTACTACCCGTAACCTGACCACATTCAACTTAAATTTATCCAAATAGTGGTAGTGTTATGGGAAGAACATTTTTAAAGTTAAGATGCACATTAGAGTTAAGGGCAGAGTTAGGGTTAGCACACATTACTAAGGTGGGCAGGGGGCTTTGCCTAACCCTAATGTGAATCTTAACTTTAAAAAAGCCCTTCCCATAATATTACCACTATTCAAACAAATTTGAGTCGAATGTGGTTGGGTTATGGATAGTACATTGGAAAAAGAAATGTGTTTCCTTGTTTGATGTGTTGCTTGTATGATATAATGAATGGGTGACATGCCATGATGCATGTTTTATATATATATATATATATATATATATATATATATATATATATATATATATATATATACCAAGTGACACGTCGACCAATAAATGTATAAGGTAAATACAAAGTTACAGTTGCAGTATTACTTGTCTTGTTATTGTATTTCACATAATGACATATGAAGTGTGGCAACAAACTAAGTTGTCCCAGGACATCTTCATGGGGGGGGGGGGTTAGGTTAATATTAGGGGGAGTTAAGTGGGCTGGGGAGGTGAAAGGATTAACTGGAGGCAGGGATGGTTGGGAGGAAATTAGATAATGATGGGGAGGGACTTAAGAGGTTTAGTCTAGTGTAGTTGGTTAAGCAATCACATTTTGGCGTGAACTTGCTATAGAGCATGTTTACGTCCGAGTCGACCTGTGTACTTGTGGTGGTCAGGTAGGCCTTGGAGTTGGTGGTGAGGTGAGAGTGGTGAAGTTGCTGCTTTGGGTTTTAAGTGGGTACAGATTATCAGCATTTTGTAAGGGTGAGTATTATATATATACATTTTATTTATTTATTTTTCCTCTCATTGCGCGATTTGTGGGGTAGTAATATTGGTATAAAGGCTTTTACTTAGGTTGGAGAGTGTTGGTTGTGGTACAGCTGGTAAGTATTTCTTGATATCCTCAGTGCTCCATTAGATTTTAGGGTGACAGTCTTAATATCCTTGGATTCACCACAGAATTAGTACTATCGGCTTCCATAATTGCTGCATCATGCTAGCTCTACTTTGATTTGTTGTGGCATATTATTTAACTCCTTTTGGACAACAGTTAACACAGCCCTGTATCTAGTAGCAGCCGTTGTTATATTACTCTCAGACAGATGTTTTTATATTTCATTTTCTTGTTAATAAGCTTCTTTAATTGCTGTAACACTCACTGAAGCTTTTCTAGTGTTTTCAGTGCAAGCCTTGATCTGTGGACCATTTTCTGCTTTTAGGCAATATTAAATTTTCCCTTGCAGTATCTATCCCACCATTCCATCCCTGCAAAGAGGGGAAAAACCTTTAGGACAATTCCAGGGCATGGGGTTATTTTAAAGCTGGTGCAAGTGTCTCTCTTCCAGTCCCAAACTATAAAGCACCTGCCTTATGCCTTAGGATTTCGTGGGCTCTGGGTGCGTTGGTGGAGTGTTAGCTTTGCGCATGAGCAGTGTGGAGTTAATAGGCAGAGTCATGGCATTTTTTCTCACAAGCACACACACATAAGGCTTATTTATAAAAAACGAGCATGAGCAGGGTGGAGCTAGGAGGCAGGGCTACGCATTGTTTCCTCACACAAGCGCGGACCCACAAAAAAAAAAAAAAAAAAAAAAAAAAGGAAATTGTGTTGAGAAAAGGGGATTTCTGGGGCTGGCCTGCCCTCGAGGAGTGGTGTTTTGCTGTATCGGTAGCTTCTGTTGCGGTGGTATAAGTGGTAGCAGCTTTTGTGTGTTGTATTAGGATGAGCCTGGAGGGTCTGTTCAGGCATTTGCGGGTGATGACGCATCTGGAATAATGACTTCTCACCACGCATGCGCAAGGCAGCATTTAGTAAAAAATAAAAAATATAATGATATGGGGTTTTAAAGCAGGTCTCCTTAATCATGATCATATTAATAGAAGCTGTAACACCGGTGTTATTTATTGAGACCCATACCTCGCAACTGTACAGCTCCTCGCAGAAGGTATGTGTGGTTATGTTTCGGGGATTGAGGAGGCCGTCATGCAATGTAGTTGGCCTGTGTGCAGGGAGGAATGCTCCATTTGTGGTGTTCGCAGCTTTGGATATTTCTCTGTTGCCCTAGCTGGTTTTTGTTGAGGGCTTATCTTAGTAGTTTTGTTCATGGGTGCTTTAGGGGCTATCTCCCTTGTTTGTTGTGGTCATAGTGTGATGGTCTTGAGGGTTATTTGGGGTGCTGTTGCAGCCTTGAAGTCCCTCTGTCACTACTGGAGGCCCAAGTTCATTTGCTGTTGTTCTGTTTAAAAAAAAAAAAAAGCCACTCCGAGGAAGGTTTTGTCAGCTAGGTGGAGGCTAGGGGCAGGATAGGTGTTTGACCCCCTTTTCTGGCAGTGCTCATGATTTTTCCATGGCAGCCATTGTGCTTTTCACCATGGCCTTACAGGGCTTTCTTGGGCTTGGAGATATAACGTGCACATGTGCTGGATTTTCCTTTGGCCGTCCTCAGCCCCTATCGACATGAGGTCCTTCAGTCGAGTATGGAGGTAATGCCTGTTCATGCTGTTTTTGGTTAAAGTGATGTCAATTTTATTCATTTAGGGTGGCAAATAGGTGGATGTTAACAGCGTTGAATGGGTGTATATTGTTCCACTTTACTAGCGTCGGCTGCTTGTTGGGAAGTGCAGAGATCTCACTAGCTTTGGTGGCTGTATGGGGGGGTGAAGAGGGAGAGAGGAAAGGGAAAAGGGGAAAGAAAAAAAAAAGGCATCTTCTGGGGCTGCAGAGTGAGGGTGGTTTCCTGGGTGATGTCGTGCACCTCACGAGAACCGCCTGTTGCTTTGTCTGGGGGAGAGGAGATATTGGTTTGAGTTGGGAGCTTCTTTGTCTGCTTAGCTGCTCTGGTTTTCTGTGTTAAATGTGGGTGGTAACTTTGCTGTGAAACAAGATATACAAAACATTAAGGTCAGTGTCTGCACTTAACATATGATGGTTAGGTTCTTATTTGCATGCCTTCTGCCTAATTCACTGGTTTCACGACGTATTGTTGTTGGTGGTTTTGCCACGGTGGCTTCGGGCAGAGGGAGTTGCGGGTGCTTGTTGTGGTTTTTTTTTTTGCTAGTTGTCTCATTGTGGTCAGTTTACATGACATTGTGGTTATTTGGCTAATTTCTGTAGAATCATCAATGATGGAAGTTACAAATGGTTGCACTTGTCTTTTCTTTTGCAGACTGATATACACATATTGGTACTTCGATGGGTGTTTCAGCAGCGGGAGTGTTACGAAAGGTGGTCACAGCTGAGGCAGTGCAGAGTTTGTATCAGCCAGTGGTTCAATGATGTGGTGTCTTCAGAGTGGGCATCAACTGGTGGACAAAAGGAGGGCTCTTGGATGGTGATGGAGGCTGCTGCAGTGGAGGAAATTTGGGGGCAGCTGGAGTGGAGCATAATGCAGTTACAGGTTACCCTATTTCACTGACCACTCATTATAGTCATATCAGACTTGGTGCATAGTGAGGGGATGGGTGTTTAAGAGTTAAGTTGCAGGCAAGGTGAAGTTGTGTGTTATTTGTTTTGCCAGTGGATTCAGAGGTGGCCGTGAGGGATGGAGTTACCACAGCATGAATTCAGGGCAGGCTTTGATCCATAATAGTGCATATAGGCCCTACCAATCGTCTTTTCCTTATATGCTGTTGGACTTGCTGGACATTGGAGGAAGACATTGAGGTTGCAGGTAACAACATTATTAAGGCTCATTTAGGTGAATAAGAGTCATACAGTCTGGGTTACCGTGACAATAGATGCTTGATGTAAGTTAGGAGCATGGTCAATAGGGGATTAGTTATATTAAGGGGATTTTGGGGTTGAACATAGGTGAGATAGAGTTGCAATAGCAGAAGGGGGTTGGGTAACGGCTAGTCAAGTGAGCTTTGGGGCAAGGGTGGGGGTCTTGTAACCTGTTGCTTCCCACTTTTGTGGATATTGATAGGTCCCATCAGGTGTGGGGTTTAGTTGTAACATACTCAATTGGTGGTTAAATTTATAGAGGGTGTTTGACAGGTTCATTGGAAGCATAGCTTCAGTTATAACTGCTTTGTCATAAATGTGTGGGGTGGTGGTACACCCCTTCCCGGGTTGGCAAGATAGGTTGTTTCTGAAGATGTCTTGAAATGTGCGTTATGTACTTTAGATGATTTACATGTCTTTTTTTTCTTGCAGTTGGGGATTTTTTGGAACGCTGCTGCTATAATTTGGAATAGGTGGGTATAAGGTGGAGTCTTCTCTTTACATATTAGAGGATTTACTTTTGTCCATTTCTATGGAGATGGTGGTGTGATGAGTACCATTTGGGTCACTACGTAGTGAGTTTACAGATGATTGAAGCAGTGGTGAGTGAGGAGGTTGCACATGGGGAGCACAAGTGGGCAACAGTTACTGACTTGAAATTGCTGGAGGGCAGAAGGCATCATGTGGTGGCTTGAAAGGGGATCTGAAAGGTAATGTCTTTTATAGTTTGGATGTTTTGCCACCTGAATGGGGTTCAAAGTGGGTCTGAGTAATCGCCTTATTAAGACATATTAGAGCTCTGTGTTCAATAAGTGGGAGCTGATTACTGTATTGGCATAGGGGGTAAGTAAGAAAGAAGTAGGTAGGGGCGGCCAAGTGGGTAATGGGTGGGGACAGTTATGGGGAGTGTGGGGATCCCACTGGATGAGTAGTCGTGACATTCATAGGAGCGCAGGGCTTATTAGGCTAAACCCCTATGGCTCTTACAAGCCAGTGAAGTTCAACCCTTGCTTTCTTAAAAACCTTGGGGTGGTTGTATTTACTTATTCAGTTGTTGAACCGTATTTAGGGGAGGACCAATGAGGTGTTTGATAGGATGCTGGAGTTTGTTCCTAATGGGTGGTGTCTTTGGTGTGACAAATTTGTCCCTTGAGTAGGTAGTGTTAATGTTACATAACAGGTTATGGTTTTACACAATACCACAGGGATCATTTCACTTGATGTTTGGGTCAATTTTGTGAATACAGTTTTAAGAAGCATGGCAGGTAGGTGGTTGGTGGGGTAGTTTTAAAACTGGGTGCATTGTTACAGGGGAGTTAGAGGGTTTAAAGGAATCTTGGTTGCCGGATAAGGCTGTGGTAGGACAGGTCTTAGTTGTCCACTAGTGGTATAGGTAATATAAGGAAAGAGCTCTCCAGGGGAAAGGCCAGGGCCAAACAGAGTTTAAGAATGGTTTGGTAATGAGTGAATTGAGGGTGTTTATGGCAGGGTAAGTAAAGTATTTCATTGCTGAGCATAGGCGGGTTTTCGGGAACTAGGTCAAGGGGTTCTGGTTTTCTGCCAGCTAAGGTAGGACATTAAAGTTGATTTAGACTGTTCCCTACAGTAATGGAGTTGTGTACATATAGAACTGGGTAGTGGGTGGGCTAAGGTGATATGCTACAGTTAACAGGGTCTTGGGGTTATAGTTTGTGGTTTTGTTGTGGTTATAGGCTGTCAATACGTTCAGGCTGAGCCATGATTTCAGCTTTGAAGGCAGCGGGCTAAAAGGGTATGTTCTCTTGGTGTGGATGTTCCGGTGTTACAACAGGGTGATGGTAATCCTACTTTATTTAGTTTCATTGGGTGTGTTTCAGTGGTGGTATGGCAAAGGGGTTTATGACGGGATTCTAAGGTGCTTTACAGATGATGGGTACACCAAATGATGTTTGGCTTGACCCTTCCCTTTATGGGAAGTGGATTGAACAATTTTGGGTAGAAGGGAGGGGGAACAACCTGGTCAGGCTAGTTGGTAGAGAAGAGGGATGGGCTTGCCCTCTTCTGTTCCCCCTCTGATGTCTGGATGTTCATTTCAAGGATCTGGGGAAAGGAAATGAGTAGTTGGAGGAAGCTTGCTGAATAGATAAGCAAGCTGAGGTACGGATGGTGCTTATATGGTGGAAGTTAGTACAATGGATGGTGTATGAAGTGAGTTGGGACGCTGCTTCATAAGTAAAGTAAGCGAGCAGAGGTATGGACCCTGCTTGTTGGGCAGGGTGAGTAGGTACGCTGCCCTGATTAATATTACAATGAATGGTGTATGAAGTGAGATGGGACGCTGCTTCATAAGTAAAGTAAGTGAGTAGGGGTATGGACGCTGCTTACTGGGGCAGGGTGAGTAGGTATGCTGCCCTGATTAAAATTACAAGGATGTTATGCTGTATTTAGAATCAATTATATCATGAATAGTTGTAATTAATAAAGTTGGTGATCAAAGCTATGTTATGGAAATTTAATAAAGGTCGTCAAATGTCATTTGCTGTGATGTGTGTTATTGAAGGGGATCAGGACAAATGAAGTTTGGCAACAAACTAAGTTGTCCAAGGACATCTTCATGGGGGGGGGTTAGGTTAATATTACGGGGAGTTAAGTGGGTTGGGGAGGTGAAAGGGTTAAGTGGAGCAGGGATGGTTGGGAGGAAATGAGATAATGATGAGGAGGGGCTTAAGAGGTTTAGTCTAGTGTAGTTGGGTTAAGCAAGCACATTTTGGAGTGAACTTGCTATCCACCCACCCTCCCTCTTTTCGTTGGTGGGGAGTAGGGTTATTTTTCAGTGGGAGTAGGTGGAGAAGAGGGATAGGCTTGCCCTCTTCTGTTCCCCCTCTGATGTCTGGATGTTCATTTCAAGGATTTGGGGAAAGGAAATGAGTATTTGGAGGAAGCTTGCTGAATAGATAAGCAAGCTGAGGTAAGGATGGTGCTTATTTGGTGGAAGGTAATTCAATGGATGGTGTATGGAGTGAGTTGGGACACTGCTTCTTAAGTAAAGTAAGTGAGTAGAGGTATGGACGCCACTTACTAGGGCAGGGTGAGTAGGTACGCTGCCCTGATTATCATTACAAGTACGTTATGCTGTATTTAGAATCAATTATATCATGAATGGTTGTAATTAATAAAGCTGGTGATTAAATCTATGTTATGGAAATTTAATAAAGGTTGTCAAATGTCATTTGGTGTGATCTGTGTTATTGAAGGGGACCAGGACAACAGATTTTTTTGAAAACTGTCAGGTTTCTGAAATAATAATAATAATAATAATAATAATAATAATAATAATAATAATAATATGGACAATTTAAATGTTTTCATAATAAAGAATTCAAACATCAATGTTTCAGTACCTGCAGAAAATATCTATTAAATATCAATATTTCTGTACTTATTAATGTATTGTGTTTAAATCTTCAATGAAATATCACCTCTCCCAAAGTGAAAGAACAACAAGTGTCCTGTAAGAAGAAGTTACATCTATATAAAAAGTAGAAATAGCATATATTCCTTAGAGTTAATGCAAAGCATGGTAACTGGAAAATCTAAACTCCACCATAATGCCACCTTACTGAACTGAAATGTACAAAAACACAATACTATAAAACAATATATATTTTTTCCAGGAGAGAGGTGCACCCCCCCCCCCCCCCAGCAAAGTACTTTGATCTTCTCCCTCCTCATTCTCTATATGCAAAGTCACACAATTTTGGAGAAAAGGGTAAATTAAAAAAAAACCTAAACTTACCTTTACTTTTTCTTTGAGATTGCTTTACAGCACTTGCAACAAAACACCATATGATATATTGAAACATCATTAACGTAAGCACTCAGTTGAATGTATGGCACTTCTGAGTTTCAAGGAAAACACCAGTCAACAAACATTAGTTGTCTCATCACCTTTCACATGATGCCAGGCAACTCTCTGTAAGTTTCTTGCTTTTGGAAATATTAGCAACGATATATGGTATTGCATGTGTTCAGTAATATGCATAATAACATCTAAGGATCGCATAAATTATTCACACTATATACTTAGCGTGAAATACCATTTTTATTCAGCATGATATGGGCATTTGCATTTTCATCAGGAGTAATTAAGTTGTAAAGATTAATAATACCAAATTGCATTTCTGTAAAGTTTAACAATGGAACTGATACCCAAAATCATTCTAGGAAGCAGCTGAGCTCTGTCTGATAGCTGCCAGATAAACACACACAATTTAAAGTTTATAGCATGCATAAACCAGAAATGTAGATCATCAGTGCATGTAGCTTTATGTTTGCATATCATGTTCTGCAGATCTCCTTAAGACATATTGCTGCCGCATATCTACTGCATGTTAACCATCTCTCTGCTCTGTCATTCTCTTTACAAATGTCTTTACATTTCCCTGTCCCAGCACTTTGACAAGCACTTAATGTGATCAAACTCATTGCATTAAGTTGTGCATTTCTTGGGAAATGCTGACAAACTCCACTATTCTCTGTCTCATATCGCCTACTTAGAGGCGATCTCTGCTTGACTTACAAAGCCATGTCTGACCCAGCTCTGTTAGAAATGCTACATCTAAAGAAATCCCAATCCTTCCGCACCACACACTCCAGAGACCTCTCCCTCATTACCACAATCTACAGAACATGCTGGAGGGACATGTTCATAACCCAGCGACTGCCAATGCTATGGAATAGATTTCCCGTACATGTCAAGCAGAGCACCTCACTGGCCCTCTTCAAGAGAAATCTTGATGAGTGGATGGGAAATAGAAAATTCACCCCAGGGATCACTGCAGTGGCTTTACTCGACAGAGGCACTGGGAACTAAGGTCAGGTGGCACGATGCCAGGGTAATCCTATGGGCTAGGCTTGTAAAGGCTCCAGGGCCATTAGCCTAGTACACACCTATGAACCTATGAACCTATAAGATTTTTTTTTCAGTTTAATTTTAATTTTTGTTTTTCCTTCTGTTTCATTCTTTCCAGAACCTAAGGGCATCCTGGGGGGGGGGGGGGGGTCATGCCATTAACTTTTTCCATCAGGATATTTTTTTATTTATGACCTACTCCTGGTCCCCCCATGTATACCAGCAGGGTATTTCTAGATTAACCCCATCCCCAAGGGCACACCCATCCCTCCTTGTCAGCACCCCAGATACCCAACCCGCTAATCAAACCCACATCACCTGGGGTCATAGTTAGGGCTTTATCCCTCTTTGCCACAGGTCTGGCATTGATAGAAGCTTTTTTTTTGTAATGATATGCAATGCTCCCTTAGCTAGAAGGGATGTGTGAAGAGGGAATAAATATATTAGCACAGTTTCTGGTGAAAAAAGTCTCATTGCATTCTTGAGCATTTACAGAAGTAATTATTTCTAGTAACTTTCACTGTGTTATAAAGAAGAAAGACAAAATATCTTAATCTTTCATGCTTTCTCATTTTTTCAGTTTTTCTTCATTAACTGCTTTGCTTTGTGTCAGAATTCCAAAAAGAATATTTAGAGTCTAAAGGCCTTATCCTTCAACATTGTCAAAAGATGTAATGTATCAATATCAGGTTGTATACTTCCCTATGTTCTAAATAAATTGATCTTTGCGCTCTTCTAAACATTTTAACAAAGATCACTATTTCAGTCACAGTCAAAAATATATATGCTTTTAACAATATTTAGTCAGTTAAAGGAAGGATGAAAGAACAAAACTTCTCTTTCATGCTGTTTGGTGTTATTCAATGATGATAGACAGTAATGATGATTAGAACAAGAATGTAGGACAGTATTTTTTTAAACAGCAGGCTCGGATAAAGTATGAGTAAATCATGTGTGATAACTTTATTTAATTAATCCAACTAATAAAAATAAAAAACACTGGTGATACCAAGGTAAAACCACCAAGACGTTATTGAACTATAACAAGTAACTGACTAAGCGTTTTCACCCATGTGGGGCATCTTCAGAGTCAGTTTTCCACATCTAATCACAACCTTTAAATACACATTTCAATTAACACTAAAATCAAAAGGTAATTGGTTACAATGAATCTATCCTTTGAACTTTTGGATTTTAACCCTTAACTGTCATTGGGGTAGTTTTGGTATAATTTTATATGTGAACACCAAATATTCTGTAAGTAATAACATGACCAAAATTATTTCAATACCTAAACTCAAAACATACATTAATATATATAAAGAAATATGTAAACCATATGTATGTAAAGAATATATATATATAAATATATCTATAAGTATATATAAATATATAAAAGGTAATAAGTACAAAAATGTATATAAATATATGATATAAAAATGTACATGTATGCATGTGAACCTCATGCATCTGACTAAAAAGTCAAGAATACTGTATTGTTTCTATCTATTAAATACAAGCTGCCTTGTGTTTCAATATACATGCTAGAGATAGGGTGTCATTAATGCCAGGTGCACTGCTTGCGTCTAGTCGTATTTGCCACAAGCATTCCCTGACTTCTAAAATGGTTTTGTAGTCACCACCAAACTCCTTAGTGTATAACCTGTCTATAACAAAAAATAAGAATTTCTTATAGTTAATACAATCTTTACTATGGTTATATAATGAATTAGTTAATTTCTTGTTTTTGATATCCCTACTGTGTTCCATAATTATTTGTCTCAACTTTCTTGTGGCCATACCAATATAGAAAGCTGGACAAGATAAATAAGTAGCCGCATATATAACCATTTTGGTGTTACAATTGCAATAATCAGGACTTCTCAAAGACCTCTTAAAATTGCCCACTAGAACATATGGGCTGTCATTAATGTATTTACATGCTTTACAGTTACCACATTTGGCCATCCTAGCAAGCCATTGACCAGTGGACATAGGTGTTCTCTCCAAATGTTCTTTAATGTTCAAACCCATACTGTTAATAAAAAGGGGATACTTTCCTAGTGTATCTTGCATGTCTATGGGGAGTACAGTTTGCCATGTCCATTGGATGATGTTTTTAACTTCAATGGCTGTAGTGTTGTGTTGTAAAACCATACCTGTTTGAATATTCTTCACGTTGTGTTTATGAAGATTACTATTCTCTACATCCTTTTGACTGTCTACCAGAATAGGCCTAAAATCTGTGGCCCTTCTTCCAATAATATCCTGTTTAACTGTGGTAAGTAAGTCCGTAGGATAGCCCCGTTGACAAACAAGTCAATTAGTACCTCCAGTTCTTCCAGGAATCTATTGTCCTCACTAACTATGCGTGACACCCTGATTATCTGGCCTTTGGCCACGTTCTTCTTTACATAACAAGGGTGGCAACTGTTGTAGTGTAGAAATGCGTTGCTATATGTTTTCTTCCTAAATAACTTGGATTCTATCTTCCCATCTTTGATATATAATCGTAAATCCACGTAGACAATGATATTTCTATCTGCCTTGTTGGTGAATTTCAAGAATGTTGTGTTCAGATAACTTAAAAAATCATCCAACTCATCTCGAGTGCCTTTCCAAAGGAACAGTATGTCATCCAAAAGTCTTAGATAAATGATCATCTTGGATCTATAATCAGATGTCAAAACATACTGTTCCTCCCATTCAGCTAATACTAAGTTGGCATAAATGGGCACACATTTAGCGCCCATAGCAACCCCAGTGGATTGTTTGTAGAATTCACCTTCAAAGCCAATGTAATTGTATTCCAAAACAATCCACATCAAGTCAATAAGTAGACATCTCTTCACTTGATGCATGTGGCTATGTTTGTCTAAGCTCCTGGCAAACCAGTCTAAACCAGTGTCATGGGGAATCACTGAAAACACATTTACTATGTCAATGGTTACAAACCAAAATTCCCGTAAATTTGTATCAAATAAAGTCCTGAGACAATCCAAACAGTGCCATGAGTCTTTTAATATGTCTGGTATGTTGTCAAGAATCTTCTTATTCATAGTGTCTATAAACGCTGCTAAAGGTTCTGTTTTTTATCCTATATCGGTCTAAAGGGTGGATTGATAGCATCTTTGTGAATCTTGGGGATTCCGAATAAACTGGGCATAACTGGATGTTCCACTAGCATATAGTTGTACTCATCATAACTGATTATTTCTTCACAAAGGAATTCATAAAGTTGCCAGTCAATTTTTCTATATGCCCTCTGAACTTCAAATTTGGAAACTAATTCATAGGTGTTAGAGTCATGTAAAATACTCTGCATGTTCCAGGAGTAATCGGTGTTTGTCATAATGACTACCCCGCCCCCTTTGTCTGGTTTCATGACCTTGTAATCATTACTAGATGAAAGTTCTTTTAAACAAAATTCTTCTGCAGGTGCTAAATTTTTGTTGTTAATAGGTGACTTTTTATCAATCAGTCTCCTAATCTGGGTAGTACACAAACGTTCAAATGCTAATATCAAAGGGTTGCAAGGTGGTATGAACACACTACTTCTTTTAAGTGTAAATATTTGTGTCTCTCTCTATCAATGTGGTGATTACTACCAAAAAACAACCTTAAGTTTAACTGCCTAGTGTACAACTTCAGATTAATAAGTAATTTGCTAATGTCATGTTTAAAACTTGGAACAAACGAAAACCCCTTTTTCATTAAACTCAAATGACTTTCGGAAATGTCCAGATCTGAATAGTTATAAATGTGAAAAGATTTATCCCCAATTATAGTAGGGCCTTCATTACTGTTGGTACCCAAAATTTGAGACAAAGGAGTAGCAAGTAGGCCAAAAGAGGTGTCTGTTGGTAAATCTTTATTACCCAATGGGCCATCCTCAGTATTGGGGGTAGGGTCTAAAACCTTCATCAGTTGTAGTTGTTTTGTGTGTGATGCCAGTTGTTGCTGTTGAAATTGTTCCTCCTCTGTCCCCCACCCCTCCAATTGCTTCCTGACTGGAACCCCTGTCTTTGGGGCATTCTCTGGTCCAAATGGTCCTGCGGCTGGCCCCGATTTCTTAATCGGTCTGAGCGTCTCAGTGGGAGTTGGTTCTCTAAAAAAACTGCTTCTTCTTCAGTATCAATATGTGTCCCTTCAGTATCACCCACCTCGGTTTGAATTGTCCCCTCCTTGTACCCCCTTCCCTATTGCTCTCTCTTGTGTTAGGTGAAGGATAGACCCTCTTCTCTTTGTATTCATTGGCGTCCCTTAGAATCTTTTTTTGTTTTCTCTCCATACTAACTTTTACAAACTTGTCAAGATCAATTGCAATCCTCTCAAACCTGTTTCTGTTACTTTCAAAAAGTAGATCATTCATAATACTTTGTTTAAGTATGACTAATTCATTCTTTAAATTGTTAAGTCTACTAGTGTTGTCCCTAATTAATATTCTCATCAAGTCGAATCCTGTTCTGTCAAATAACTCTAACATGTTGTGATATGCTTCTGAGTCAGCCTCAATTCCCATTGCTATTTTGAAAACCCTGAGGCCTATAGGGGCTTGGTTCGATTCAATAGAACGTTCCAAGAAAACATTGTCCATCTACAATGATTTGTATTTCCTAGCTAATTATTCAGATTTTAATAACCGGGAATTAAGTGTTCCCAGATCAGGATTCTGTAGCCTAGGTGTTGTGTCACCCAAAAAGGAGGTATTAAAAAATTCTCTATGTCAAATAATGACATTCCAGGTCTACTGTTACTTTCATCCCCTCCCATTCTATTGGTACTCACATTGTTGTTGTCCGCCCTCGATGTAGTATTCCTTCCCACCCTCGGTACATTAGCGTTATGCTGTCTTTCTGTAGAAGTCCCTGGTGGTGTATGCATAGTAAAACGTTCAACCTGTGTACTGGTTAAACTATCATTCTCATCATTACTGTTATTAGCCTGTAGTAAAGTAATGATTTGTCTAGATAGTTCTAAATATTGGACCATAAGTTGTTCCATTGTGAACAGTGGAACCTTGTAAGTGTAAAAAATATATATAAAATGTTAAATAATGTTAATCTCTAAACACCAGCCCCTGGTGTCAATGATCTGGTGTGGCAGTAAACAAAAAATAACAGTTTAAACTTGGGTTTTGGTTAAATATTCAAAGCAGCCACCTTTACTCTAGCAAAAACATTCTTTGAGTATAAATAACACAGAAAATAAATAAAAAATAAGCACACATAAAAATAATTTTAAAACTAAACAAACTAATGTACTGTTCTTTTATCCAATTACGTCTAAAAGCCTATATGTTTAAAAAATAATAAGCTCAAGAAAGCAGTGGTCTTTCAAAATATACCCTAGTACATCAATCCTTTACATCCATTTGTACTACCAGTGAAAAGTAGCACTATATATTATAAAGTAAACAAAAATATCTGGAAATGTAAAACACACCCTGTATCGACAAGCTTAATGTACATATAGAACTAAAACTAATAAATCTCACAAAACTTAAAAAACATCTTATAATGTTAAGTCAAACACTGTTCATTCTACCTCCTTTTCCTGTGTTCAACAAAAGAATGTCAGACCAAACATGTAAATTTGTGCCAATCTGACACTCGTAATACCAAATAAATGTTGAAAACAAGTCTTGGTCTAAAAAATAACTAAAATTAAATAACAATGGATAATTCTAACCAGTCGCGTCTAGTGTTGTTTGATAAAAAACGCTGACCAGTTAGGTACATTGGATATGATTAAACAATGTCACCTTTTGATATCCAGTTGTAATGCGTTGCCTTCAAAAAGACTGCAAATTTCACCAGAGAAACACAGTTCTTGTCGTTAACGAGAAAACATGCTGGACTGCACCGCTACACCTTGACCTTCCTAGCCAAGGAAAAAAAGTGTACCACCATAGTTCCACTCGAACAGTGTTCCCCTCAAAACGGACCTTACAACCACAAAACCACACTGCAGCGGTGATACCAAACAACAAATGGCTAGAACTCCTGCACTGCCACAGAACCAGAAGCCTTTTCTGGTCACAGCTGCAAGAGAAATGTCAATACTTCCTGGTTGCCGGCTTCAAAATAGCTGATAACCATTGAAGAATAACGCATAGCTTACTCGTCACCTCGAGTGATGTAGTTCCAGCAAAAAAAACGGATAAATCAATCTCAACAACCATTGAGCCGTCGTTTCCCCTGGTAGCTGTTCAGCTCAAACCAAGGAAGTACACCACTTCTCCAATGCCTCGTCTAGTACTGTTCAGCCCGAAAAAACAGTGGAACACTTATCTTGTGCCTCACACTACACCACACAGTTCAAGGAGACTAGATGCAAGCAGTGCACCTGGCATTAATGACACCCTATCTCTAGCATGTATATTAAAACACAAGGCAGCTTGTATTTAATAGATAGAAACAATAGAGTATTCTTGACTTTTTAGTCAGATGCATGAGGTTCACATGCATACATGTACATTTTTATATCATACATTTATATACATTTTTGTACTTATTACCTTTTATATATTTATATATACTTATATATATATATATATATTTTATATATATATTCTTTACATACATATTTTTTACATATTTCTTTATATATATTAATGTATGTTTTGAGTTTAGGTATTGAAATAATTTTGGTCATGTTATTACTTACAGAATATTTGGTGTTCACATATAAAATTATACCAAAACTACCCCAATGACAGTTAAGGGTTAAAATCCAAAAGTTCAAAGGATAGATTCATTGTAACCAATTACCTTTTGATTTTAGTGTTAATTGAAATGTGTATTTAAAGGTTCTGATTAGACGTGGAAAACTGACTCTGAAGATGCCCCACATGGGTGAAAGCGCTTAGTCAGTTACTTGTTATAGTTCAATAAAGTCTTGGTGGTTTTACCTTGGTATCACCGTTGTTTTTTATTTTTATTAGTTATTCATTTACTTGGACTTTTCAGTGGCGTGTTTTTGGCACTTGGTGTAGCCAGAGGTGTTTTCCACCTTGACGAGAGACTATTACTACTATACATCTCTTATATCAACATTCGGCACTCTTTTAAGTGCTTGAAGTGAGCATTTTATGGAGATCCACTTTTAGTTCCTGGTTTCAAACTCAACAGCTGTCACAGGAGAGGATATTCAGTTATTCTCTCCTTGAACTGTGTGGTGTAGTGTGAGGCACAAGATAAGTGTTCCACTGTTTTTTCGGGCTGAACAGTACTAGACGAGGCATTGGAGAAGTGGTGTACTTCCTCGGTTTGAGCTGAACAGCTACCAGGGGAAACAATGGCTCAATGGTTGTTGAGATTGATTTATCCATTTTTTTTGCTGGAACTACATCACTCGAGGTGACGAGTAAGCTATGGGTTATTCTTCAATGGTTATTGGCTATTTCGAAGCCGGCAACCAGGAAGTATTGACATTTCTCTTGCAGCTGTGACCGGAAAAGGCTTCTGGTTCTATGGCAGAGCAGGAGCTCTAGCCATTTGTTGTTTGGTGTCACCACTGCAGTGTGGTTTTGTGGTTGTAAGGTCCATTTTGAGGGGAACACTGTTCGAGTGGAACTATTGGGGTTCACATTTTTCCTTGGCTAGGAAGGTCAAGGTGTAGCGGTGCAGTCCAGCATGTTTTCTCGTTAACGACAAGAATTGTATTTCTCTGGTGAAATTTGGAGTCTTTTTGGAGGCAACGCGTTACAACTGGATATCAAAAGATGACATTGTTTAATCATATCCAATGTACCTAACTGGTCAGCGTTTTTTATCAAACAAAAGCGACTGATTAGAATTATCCATTGTTATTTAATTTTAGTTATTTTGTAGACCGGGACTTGTTTTCAACATTTATTTGGTATTACGAGTTCCGGATTGGCAGGAATTTACATGTTTGGTCTGACATTCTTTTGTTGAGCACAGGAAAAAGAGGTAGAATAAACAGTGTTTGACTTAACATTATAAGATGTTTTTTAAGTTTTGTGAGATTTATTAGTTTTAGTTCTATATGTACATTAAGCTTGTCGACACAGGGCGTATTTTACATACAATGTTTCCAGATATTTTTGTTTACTTTATAATATATAGTGCTACTTTTCACTGGTAGTACAAATGGATGTAAAGCATTGATGTACTAGGGTATATTTTGAAAGACCACTGCTTTCTTGAGCTTATAGTGGTTTATTTTTTAAACATATAGGCTTTTAGACCAATTGGATACAAGAACAGTACATTAGTTTGTTTAGTTTTACAATTATTTTTATGGGTGCTTATTTTTGTTTTTATTTTCTGTTTTATTTATACTCAAAGAATGTTTTTGCTAGAGTAAAGGTGGCTGCTTTGAATATTTAACCAAAACCCAAGTTTAAACTGTTATTTTTTGTTTACTGCTACACCAGGTCATAGACACCAGGGGCTGGTGTTTAGAGATTAACATTATTTAACATTTTATATATATTTATTACACTTACAAGGTTCCACTGTTCACAATGGAACAACTTATGATCCAATATTTAGAACTATCTAGACAAATCATTACTTTACTACAGGCTAATAACAGTAATGATGAGAATGATAGTTTAACCAGTACACAGGTTGAACGTTTTACTATGCATACACCACCAGGGACTTCTACAGAAAGACAGCATAACGCTAATGTACCGAGGGTGGGAAGGAATACTACATCGAGGGTGGACAACAACAATGTGAGTACCAATTGAATGGGAGAATGGGGAGGCGATTAAAGTAACAATAGACCTGGAATGCCATTATTTGACATAGAGAATTTTTTAATACCTCCTTTTTGGGTGACACAACACCTAGGCTACAGAATCCTGATCTGGAAACACTTAATTCTCAGTTATTAACATCTGAATAATTAGCTAGGAAATACAAATCATTGTAGATAGACAATGTTTTCTTGGAACATTCTGTTGAATTGAACCAAGTCCCTAGAGGCCTCAGGGTTTTCAAAATACCAATGGGAATTGAGGCTGACTCAGAAGCATCTCACAACATATTAAGAGTTATTTGACAGAACAGGATTCGACTTGATGAGAATATTAATTAGGGACAACACTAGTAGACTTAATTTAAAGAATGAATTAGTCATACTTAAACAAAGTATTATGAATGATCTACTTTTTGAAAGTAACAGAAACAGGTTTGAGAGGATTACAATTGATCTTGACAAGTTTGTAAAAGTTAGTATGGAGAGAAAACAAAAAAAGATTCTAAGGGACACCAATGAATACAAAGAGAAGAGGGTCTATCCTTCACCTAACACAAGAGAGAGCAATAGGGAAGGGGGTACAAGGAGGGGACAATTCAAACCGAGGTGGGTGATATTGAAGGGACACATACTGATACTGAAGAAGAAGCAGTTTTTTAGAGAACCAACCCCCACTTAGATGCTCGGACCGATTAAGAAATTGGGGCCAGCCGCAGGACCATTTGGACCAGAGAATGCCCCAAAGACAGGGGTTCCAGTCAGGAAGCAACTGGAGGGGTGTGGGACAGAGGAGGAACAATTTCAACAGCAACAACTGGCATCACACACAAAACAACTACAACTGATGAAGGTTTTAGACCCTACCCCTAATACTGAGGATGGCTCATTGGGTAATAACGATTTACCAACAGGCACCTCTTTTGGCCTATATGCTACTCCTTTGACTCAAATTTTGGGTACCAACAGTAATGAGGGCCCTACTATAATTGGGGATAAATCTTTTCACATTTATAACTATTCAGATCTGGACATTTCTGAAAGTCATTTGAGTTTAATGAAAAAGGGGTTTTCGTTTGTTCCAAGTTTTAAACATGACATTAGCAAACTACTTATTAATCTGAAGTTGTACACTAGGCAGTTAAACTTAAGGTTGTTTTTTGGAAGTAAACACCACATTGATAGAGAGACACAAATTTTTACACTTAAAAGAAGTAGTGTGTTCATACCTCCTTACAATCCTTTGATATTAGCATTTGAATGTTTGTGTACTATCCAGATTAGTTGACTGATTGATAAAAAGTCACCCATTAACAACAAAAATGTAATACCTGCAGAAGAATTTTGTTTAAAAGAACTTTCATCTAGTAATGATTACAGGGTCATGAAACCAGACAAAGGGGGCGGGGTAGTCATTATGACAAACACCGATTACTCCTGGAACATGCAGAGTATTTCACATGACTCTAGCACCTATGAATTAGATCCAAATTTGAAGTCCAGAGGGCATATACATAAATTGACTGGCAACTTTATGAATTCCTTTGTGAAGGAATAATTAATTATGAGTACAACTATATGCTAGTGGAACATCCAGTTATGCCCAGTTTATTTGGAATCCTCAAGATTCACAAAGATACTATCAATCCACCCTTTAGACCAATAGTGGTGGCTAGGGGATCAAAAACGGAACCTTTAGCAGCATTTATAGACACTATGAATAAGAAGATTTTTGACAACATACCACACATATTAAAAGACTCATGGCACTGTTTGGATTGCCTCAGGACTTTATTTGATACAAATTTAGGGGAATTTTGGTTTGTAACCATTGACATAATAAATTTGTTTTCAGTGATTTCCCCATGACACTGGTTTAGACTGGTTTGCCAGTAGCTTAGACAAACATAGCCACATGCATCAGGTGAAGAGATGTCTACTTGTTGACTTGATGCGGATTGTTTTGGAAAACAATTACATTGGCTTTAAAGGTGAATTCCACAAACAAACCACTGGGGCTGCTATGGGTGCTAAATGTGCACCCATTTATGCCAACTTAGTATTAGCTGAATGGGAGGAACAGTATGTTTTGACATCTGATTATAGATCCAAGATGATCATTTATCTAAAATATTTGGATGACATACTGTTCCTTTGGAAAGGCACTCTAGATGAGTTGGATGATTTTATAGGTTATCTGAACAACACAATAACATTCTTGAAATTCACCATCAAGGTGGATAGAAATACCATCGACTACCTTGATTTACGATTATATATCAAAGACGGGAAGGTAGAATCCAAGTTATTTAGGAAGAAAACATATAGCAACACATTTCTACACTACGACAGTTGCCACTCTTATTATGTAAAGAAGAACGTGGCCAAAGGCCAGATAATCAGGGTGTCACGCATAGTTAGTGAGGACAATAGATTCCTGGAAGAACTGGAGGTACTAATTGACTTGTTTGTCCAACGGGGCTATCCTATGGACTTATTTACCACAGTTAAACAGGATATTATTGGAAGAAGGGCCACAGAGTTTAGGCCTATTCTGGTAGACAGTCAAAGGGATGTAGAGAATAGTAATCTTCATAAACACAAAGTGAAGAATATTCAAACAGGTATGGTTTTACAACACAACACCACAGCCATTGAAGTTAAAAACATCATCCAATGGACATGACAAACTGTACTCCCAATAGACATGCAAGATACACTAGGAAAGTATCCCCTTTTTATCAACAGTAGGGGTTTGAACATTAAAGAACATTTGGAGAGAACACCTATGTCCACTGGTCAAAGGCCTGCTAGGATGGCCAAATGTGGTAACTGTAAAGCATGTAAATACATTAATGACAGCCCATATGTTCTAGTGGGCAATTTTAAGAGGTCTTTGAGGAGTCCTGATTATTGCAATTGTAACACCAAAATGGTTATATATGCGGCTACTTATTTATCTTGTCCAGCTTTCTATACTGGTATGGCCACAAGAAAGTTGAGACAAAGAATTATGGAACACAATAGGGATATCAAAAACAAGAAATTAACTAATTCATTATATAACCATAGTAAAGATTGTATTAACTATAAGAAATTCTTATTTTTTGTTATAGACAGGTTATACACTAAGGAGTTTGGTGGTGACTACAAAACCATTTTAGAAGTCAGGGAATGCTTGTGGCAAATACGACTAGACACAAGCAGTGCACCTGGCATTAATGACACCCTATCTCTAGCATGTATATTGAAACACAAGGCAGCTTGTATTTAATAGATAGAAACAATAGTGTATTCTTGACGTTTTAGTCAGATGCATGAGATTCACATGCATACATGTACATTTTTATATCATATATTTATATACATTTTTGTACTTATTACCTTTTATATATTTATATATACTTATACATATATTTTTATAAATATATTCTTTACATATGTATTTTTTTACATATTTCTTTATATATATTAATGTATGTTTTGAGTTTAGGTATTGAAATAATTTTGGTCATGTTATTACTTACAAAATATTTGGTGTTCACATATAAAATTATACAAAAACTACCCCAATGACAATTAAGGGTTAAAATCCAAAAGTTCAAAGGAAAGACTCATTGTAACCAATTACCTTTTGATTTTAGTGTTAATTGAAATGTGTATTTAAAGGTTGTGATTAGATGTGGAAAACTGACTCTGAAGATGCCCCACACGGGTGAAAGCGCTTAGTCAGTTACTTGTTATAGTTCAATAAAGTCTTGGTGGTTTTACCTTGGTATCACCAGTGTTTTTTTATTTTTATTTAATTAATGCCAGTGTTAAAAAACTTAATCAAAAATAAATGTGGAGTGACACATTGTGAACATCACCTTGAAACATTATTAATACAGTACAAATAATGCTACATAAAACGTTTTACCAATTTAAAACACTGGGAGCATTGAGATGAAAGCATAACACAACACACTGCAGTAAATCATGCAGAGAAGTTAATGAAATATGGCTTACAAGGGCTTAGGGATGCAAGAGTACTGACTAAGTCAAGTGTAGTTGTGCTGAGGACAGGACTAAATAGCAAACAGAGTCGCAAAAATGGTGCTAACTTTGCCATTGAGACAACCATGCTGTGACTGATCATGTGACCTGGAGACAGCAGCATGCAGGCTGCATGCCTCATGCTATGCATGTTTGTATGTGCATTGAGGTGTCCTATAGCAGCTACATAGGCACAGCTGGGAACCTGTACAAGGACACAACAGCAAAGTGCTAACTGATTTATTTACACTAACAGGAAGGAAATTGCAGTTAGTACAGTGAGAAGTGGGGAAGAGCATACAGAAGACAGCAAAAAGGGAAGAGTGATGCACGGGGGAAGAAGTTTATACTTTTTGTGGGATGGATGCCCATTTTCTTTTGAAGGTGGGCAACTGGAGAAGTTAGCATGGGAAATGTGTGAGTAGGAAAGAGAAAATAGGGAAAGAAGAAAGGGCAGTCAAAGAAACATACAATGTAGGCCAAGACTGACAGGGGAAGGAATGACACATATGGGAGCGACAAGAATGGATAACTGCAGACTAAAAAAAAGGGAGGACAAACAATGATGATTAGACTATGATCAGGAAATAGGGCAGGATATAAAAGGTGTAGAACACAATGACAGGATATAAGGAGAGATGAGGAAGGCCTACCAAGATAGGCTAACAGGAAACCCACTCAGACGTCAGTCACCTTCTTGGGTGCTCTCTGTCTCTTGTGGCCTGATGATTAGTGCTAGCTGGTTGCACAACTCTACATTCTACATGAGGAGGTTTTCCAGGGTACCAAGTGGGCAAATACTGGTCTACCTCTGTTCTTATCAGTTATAATACCTCACAGAATCCCTAGGAGGACCCCGCCACATTACTCTTTGATGAGGAGCCTATGCTCTCCATTGGGAAAGCAGCAATGGAGACTACCTGTAAATCCCAGAGGTCATCTTCCACAGCTGAACTCTGCAGATATGTAAGCCAGAAATATAAAAGGCAACTGTAAAAAACACCAACACAGTAGGAAAAACAGTTTATTTAGCACTTTCATCCACCAAATGGCTGGACTTCCTCAGAATTCTGAGGAAGTACAGCCATTTGGTGGAAGAAAGTGCCAAATAAACTGTTTTTCCTACTATGTTGGTGTTTTTCACAGTTGCCTTTTATATTTCTGGTTTGACTTTTCATTTTGATTTGGCAGATATGTAAGCCTGGAGACTGCTGATGACTCAGTGGTTGGCACAGTGGACAGTGCAGACCATGGATGGCCATCACCTGTTGACGGCCTATACCACAGCTGATACTGCAGGAAAAGAAAATACAAGGAGAAACACAAAATAATGAAACAATATAATAATTAAAAAAAACAGAAACATGAAAAATACAACTGTTCATTAATATGTTGTACATTTTATTAAAAATTACATTAATTGTAGAAAACCAAAATAACAACGTTGTTTAACAAAAAACAATGCCAAATGGTAAAAAATGACAAAGTATAAATGTTCAGTGATATGTTGCAATACAGCTGTTCAGGTGTATGAACTACTGTGTATTAAAATACTATAGCACTGCTAATAAAACAATGCACTTACTGTGCCCACCTGGAGAGCCTCACCTTTTGCTCTGGCAGGAGGTCTTACTTTCCTCAGTCTCATGTAGTGTTGTAAAACACAAAACATAAAATAAACAGTACTGAGCACAGTACTGAGCACAACATATCCATGACAGTAGATAGCAATTACAGCTCCAGGTGCCAGGAATACTGTACAGGGATAATGCAAAAACAGTATGCTGAATTTGCACTGAAGGTCTGATTAGCTCCTCCTCATATCACTGTACTTATGCTAGCAATACTTACTAGCATTGGTGATGCCAGTGGCATCACTCACCACCATGGCATGTTGGTGTCAAGTGCACACTTTATAAAGGGGGCCCTCTTTGTACCCCAGATAATTCCTGTGCAGGAGGTATAAAATGATTTTGGAATTCCTGCTGTACCAGGTGGGAAACCTTCCAGTGTCTGAGCCTGGTGAGGCCATGTTCACTTATTAGATTATTTCCAGGAACAGTGGTTGCCACAGTGCATGGTCACATACCACATACACCACATAATGTGCATCGATGGGCACCAATGCAGTGTGATGCCCATCAACAGTGGTAGTAAGATGTAAAGTGACAGTAGCAAGGTTATGCTCCTTATGACTGCACACCCAATGTGACCTCAAAGCCAGATAACAGACATGATGATCAGTGAGGTAGCATGATGCCCACGGATAGTAGTGTGATGCAAAGTGACATTAACACAGCAAGAGTACTGAGGCACACATAACCTATTTAACGCCCCCCCCCCCCACTGAGACCTTGCATGGGGAAGACTAGGCTCCATAACCTGGACTAGGACTGATAACATGTCTCACTATGGGCTCAGTTTGCAGATCACCCTTAATCACTTCATTTCATAATAACTGGGTTGTGATCTCCATTTGATTGTGATAAAAAACTGCTGCATTATAGCAAGAAGCATTGATAATTGGAATAAAGTGGATATTAGGATATACTACCACATAAGACTGGCAACACAAACAAACTGGCAATGAAGTCATCATACAAGGGACTATGACAGCAGCAAACAATATCAAACAGTGGCTTACTGCGCAAGATCATGCTGCACAGAACAAGAACAGAGATTGATACGCTGTAGAGGGGGCTCAACCTGGCACATTACAGGGGACCGAATAGGCTGTCAAGGGAGGCTCAATCTGGCACATTACAGGGGACAGACAGGGAAGGTTGTAATCCTGTTGGGGGTACTCAATCTGACAAGGATGCAGGTCAATGACTGGGCATGTTGCAGACATCTTGGTGGAGAGATGAACATGACAAGGCACAAGAAAGTGGCTGGACAGGTTGCAGTCCTGTTAGAAGGGCTTAGTACAGAAGCCACTGAAAAAAATGGCAGCACAGTTTGCAATCACATGCGGGGAGGGCAGCATGATAATATACAGGGAGCACAGGCATACACAGTCACTAACCTGATATGTATGTGATGGTATACTATGGCATATGCACCCAAATGGTATGGCATGCTACAGTCAATGGTGAACCTCCAGTACACCAGGCACAGATTATGCTACCTGAACATATGTGATGGACAGCAAAATGCCTAACATGCTCACAGTTGCCAAACTATGACACCACATTGCACTATAGCAGTGTACAAGCCTGTGTCCACCTTAAGGGTGCTAGGGACATGGAATGTCATGCATAAACAAACTGATCCTCATGTATAACTCATAGGTCTTCATGTCTTAGTATTAGACAAAAAGGACATCAGTACTAAGAGAAGTTCACCACACATGAGACAGAGGCACTACTACAAACCCTAAACACACACATGGCAGTCATACCTTTGACAACAGTAAAGCTGACAGGGACTTCCAGGACAGGGTGTGGCAGGGATTGTTGCAGGACATCAATAAAGTAGGCATCCATAACAGGAAAAAATAACAGGTGCATTACAGGATCATCAATATGCTACTGCATGCCAGGGTCAGGGCATAGGAAATTGCTAGAAACAGGCTGACCACTGGGGTTGGACCACCGCTACAGAGGCATCTCACAGAAATTGAAGAATTCCTGGTATTCCTTACTAGGGAAAGTGAGACAACATACACACCTGACAGTTGCTTGGATGGAGGAGCTGAGCTGGTGACAGCTACCTAAGTGTCTGTAGGGGTGTCATAAGTGAAAAGTGGCACATGCCATTCCTATAGGACATTGAGCTGCATTTCTGGTTGGTCTATTCTGACAAGTATATATGTAATTATGTCATACAGGAACTTTAGGGCTGTAACACCAACATCCTACACCCAAGGTACACATATGCCAGTAGGCTATATATCATTGGTATGTAGTATTCTGTGTGCAACATGATGATGGGAGTCACACATATGTTCCTGCATTGCCACATGTATACTGTTTGTATGCATTCTTAGTTTCCACTTAGAAAATGTCTAGCACAACAGGGTAATGTATACCTAATGCCAGTGGGCCACAGATGACTGTTGATGGCAGCATGTACTTGACACAGTCTCATGACACAGTGGTGGCATCAGCAAGTCCAAGGTACATTCACATTATTCACAGCTTAAGTGGATCATCCCAGCCATGTCAGAATTTCCCTGGTACACAAATATCACCATCACAAATGGCATCTGAGAGCTGCAGTGCCTCTGAGGTACATGCACCCAGCATAGGGGAGAGGTGTGTAGGTGGCCATCACCACAATAACTCCAGAACTTTCCCAGATCTGAGTCTTACCCTTAGCATCAACCAGGGGATGTACACCTTAATAATATGGGCACAGACAGCTACTACTCATACCATGTTAGAGATGCTGTGTGTTGTGTGACATGTAGTAAAATTTAACGACTAAACCTTAAAACACACAACCAGGCGGAAACAAACTGGTAAAACGGCATGGACTGTTTATTACTGTAAGCGCTTTCGGCTGCAATAATATTCAGCCTTCATCATACAAAATACATGACACACAGCAACACTTATATATGCCCGTTCAGCTTAAAACTCATAAATCAATTAACCTATCAAAAAACAAGGTTAATTAAACCTATATAACATTAATATTGAATTTTCAATGAACTTTTTAAAAATGGTTATAAAGAAAAATTATAAAGAATAAATATCCACCACAAATGAATAACAATAATTGACTTGTCACAAAACATTAAAAGTGAAGTACTCATCAAATATAAGAAAACACACATACATTAACAATTCAAATTTGACTTAGTTTATAAATATTACATTAATTTATAAATTAGTTTATAAGTGATTTAATTTAAGTCTTAAACTTACATAAGCTAAAACATTAATAGCCCAATTAATTAACACTCACAAGCTAAATATTTATCTACATAAAGCTTTAAGCTTAAGAATGCACTTAATGGAAGCAAAATCATTCAAACCTGGAGGCATCTGTGCAGATGTTCTAATCTGCCAAAACAGTTCCTGCTCCTCTAAATAGAGCTGCCACGGACCCCCTCTAACGTCAATGTTGACCTGGTGGACAACAGAAAACAGAAAACGATGTTCTGGGTACTCCAAAATATGCCTAGCAAGTGCATTGGTCAAATCCTTCCTCCCTATGGCATATAGATGTTCATAAATTCTCTTTCTTAACCTCCTCTTGGTTTTGCCAATATAAAAAGAGGGGCATTTCTCACATACGGCAACATATACCACCCCACAAGATTCACAATTAAAGTTGCCATTGATAAAAATACTTTGCTTGTTGACATTGATTTTATTACCAGGTAAAACATACTTACATTGAGAGCACATGCCACATTTTCGCATACCTACTACTTTTTGTTTACTAACAAGCCTACTCTTTTCAACAAGACCTTTTAAATTGAGGCCCCTTCTATATGCAAATCTTGGGTGTGTGCCTAATGTTTTAACCAACGCTCTATCCTCTAGGATGATGTAACAATTCTTAACTAAAATTTCCCTAATGACTTGATAATCAACACTATATGTGAATAGAAAATTTATCCTCGGTGGTGTCGACGTGGTTTTATTTATAATTAACTTAGATGGCCTGTCCATTGACCCACCTCCCAGCAAGGGCAGAAATTTCCCGTTATATCTTTTGCCCTGCACTTCATTCTGTAACTGTTTTATTAAATGGGCTGGATAACCTCTACTCAAAAACATTTTTCCAATGTTGTCACATTCACTAATAAAATCAACCTGCTCTGATATCATCCTGGCAGCCCTAACAAGCTGCCCTTTTACCACACTTCTTTTTTGGTGGAGGGGGTGGCAACTTGAAAAGTGAAGATAACTATTTGAGTGGGTTGGTTTTCTGTAAATCAGATATTTGAACCTATTGTTAACTTTATCCTTACATATTTTTACGTCTAAAAAATTCATTTCATCTATTCCAATAGAAAACATGAACTCTAAAAAGTCAGTAATACTGTCTATGAAGTCAGGTATTAGATTTAGGGGTCCTTTCCAGATGAAACACATGTCATCTTGGTATCTGGTTTACCAAGTGATATGTTGTTGATACATTGCGTTATTGAATAGAAACTGATGTTCCCAGAACGCCATTACGCTATTTGCGAAACTACACCCACATGGTGAACCCATAGCTATCCCGGTATTTTGCAGAAAGAATTGGTTCTTAAACACTAAAAAATTGTTGGATAACACTAACTCTAAAAGTCTCCACAACATACATCTGCACAGAAGAGGCATTTTTAGCCAACATAAAATTCCTAGTCCAATCAATACCCAATTGGTGGGGGATCACTGTATAAAGATCTTTCACGTCTACTACTAGGAAGACATACTCTGAGCTGTATTCAATTTTATTAAAGTTCTCAAAAAAATCCCAGGAATCTTTGCTAATCTGGGGTTCACCATGTAACATCGGTTTAAGAATCCCATCTACATACTTGGCACAAGAATAAGTGATGGATCCTCTCCCATCAACTATTGGCCTAAGTGGAGGATCTACTAAGTTTTTGTGAATTTTTGGTGTGCCAAATATGGTGGGAATCTTGGGGGCTGGCATAGACAAAAAATGAAAGGTGTTACAATCAATACTCCCTTCCAAAAACAGGTCGTCCAAAATCCCCCTAATTTTCCTATAGGCTACGTGTATCTCGTTCAAACTGGAAGTCAAGTATACGTCAGACTGCAGATGTTTTAACATCTTACTGTCGTATAAGTATTCATCCATGAACACCAGACCCCCGCCCTTATCTGGCTTCATGACCCTGACTTTGCAATCATACAAAAGTGAAATAAAATCTAATTAATTTTTTGAGATGTTACTTCTCATTTTGCTACAGGAATTACTAATGTTCAATCTAGCCCTTAGATCTATTTCACAAACTTTTTCAAACATGTTTAAAATACAATTCAATGGTGGATTAAATACACTTGAAACCCTAAAGGTGCTACAAAGGGCAGGTGTGTTTCCTAAAGAGGCTGCCAAATTCAACTTCCTAACAAACAATTTTAAGTCGATGATAGTTTTAACTAGTTCACCCCTTCTATCTGGGATAAACGACAACCCCTTTGAAAAAAAGTCAATAACAGGTTGATCAACAGTCAGCACTGTATAGTTGTATATTTTAAAGTCACAATTTTGACTTGTAAGAATCGTGGGTCCCATCATTAGAGGGAATGTCATCTCCTCCATTGGTTCCGTCTCTTCCTTCTCTGTGCTTGACCCCTGTTGTTGATTGGTTGTTCCCCTGCCTGTTGTTGTCCCTGGAAAAACCCTGATCGTTACCGTTTTGGGCAGGTGTATGAATTTGATTTTGGCCGTGCCCATTATTGTCACTGTTGTTGTAATTATTATTGGTTTGGTTCCGAATACGTTCGCTTCTATGAACTGGAACCTGTTCTTGATTGTCATTATCTTCAGAAGGGATGACTAATTCATTTACTACCCCTCTATTGAATAAAATGTGTCCCACTAATGGGGGAGGGGGATAGGCTTTGTTATTTTCATAGTCATAAATGTCTCTGTCCATCTTACGTTTTTTATTACCAACCAATTTAGCAATAGATGCTTCTATGCTTGAAAAAGTTCTTAAATAATCGTATTTATATCGTGCAAAATCACTGTCCTGCAACAAACCAGTCTCAAGTACTTCTAGTTCTTCCTTAAGTCCTATAATTTCCGAACCATAGAAGTTAATTAATGACAAAAAAAAGTCAAAGCCCTGCGTGTCAAAAACGGCTAGCAGTTCTTTGTGATATAAAGAATTGTTGACCAAACCAGCAGGATAACGCCATTGGTGTAATCCTTTAGGAATCACTTTCTTAGATATACATTCCTGTAGGTACGCAACCTCGAGTTGCAGTTTCTTACACCTAAACAATTTCTGGTCAAAAATATTTAGTTTATCCACAAAGTTACTCACCACTCCTTCTTGATTTGAGATTATCTCATTGGAATTGTTAGATGGACCAAAGAAGTCTTTTTTGCCCAAAAAGGTTGCCATAGAGGGAATAGCAGTGGAATTATTAGCACCATTTAATATCACCGGCGACTGATGACCTCGTTCATGAATAACATCCCCACTGGCCCTACGTGTGTTTGTGTTGGCGTTACGTTGTTCAGGTTAACTGTTCGTAGGCTGAAGCGATGACTGATTCCACTGGTGTGCTCCAGGAAGCGCATTCAGTTCAGTGTTCCCTCTAGACACCACCGAAATGCCAGAAGTGTTCCTATTAACATTCTGCTCCACTTTTTGTGACAAATCATCAACCCTAGTTAACAAAAGGTTGACTAAAGTGGTTAAATTACCCAAAGCATTCGCTTCATCAACATTGTTGGTAGCATTAGAAGTATTGATGAAATTAGATTCTCGCTCGTCGTCTTGCGAAAAAAGTAGCTGCGAGGCAGTCCTATTATGCCCATTCTGCATACCAGAAACAGCGTTACCACCAGGCATTCCAAAGGAAATGAACAACAAACACAAAGTAAAATTTAACGACTAAACCTTAAAACACACAACCAGGGGGAAACAAACTGGTAAAACGTCACGGACTGTTTATTACTGTAAGCGCTTTCGGCTGCAATAATACTCAACCTTCATCAGACAAAATACATGACACACGGCAACACTTATATATGCCCATTCAGCTTAAAACTCATAAATCAATTAACCTATCAAAAAACAAGGTTAATTAAACCTATATAACATTAATATTTCTGTTTACTGTTGTCCACCAGGTCAACATTGACATTAGAGGGGGTCCGTGGCAGCTCTATTTAGAGGAGCAGGAACTGTTCAAGCAGTGCACCTGGCATTAATAACACAGATGCTTCCAGGTTTGAATGATTTTGCTTCCATTAAGTGCATTCTTAAGCTTAAAGCTTTATGTAGATAAATATTTAGGTTGTGAGTGTTAATTACTTGGGCTATTAATGTTTTAGCTTATGTAAGTTTAAGACAAATTAAATCACTTATAAACTAATTTATAAATTAATGTAATATTTATAAACTAAGTTAAATTTGAATTGTTAATGTATGTGTGTTTTCTTATATTTGATGATTACTTCACTTTTAATGTTTTGTGACAAGTCAATTATTGTTATTCATTTGTGGTGGATATTTATTCTTTATAATTTTTCTTTATAACCATTTTTAAAAAGTTCATTGAAAATTCAATATTAATGTTATATAGGTTTAATTAACCTTGTTTTTTGATAGGTTAATTGATTTATGAGTTTTAAGCTGAATGGGCATATATAAGTGTTGCTGTGTATCATGTATTTTGTATGATGAAAGCTGAGTATTATTGCAGCTGAAAGCGCTTACAGTAATAAACAGTCAGTGCCCTTTTACCAGTTTGTTTCCACCTGGTTGTGTGTTTTAAGGTGTTGTGTGACATGCATAAAAATGTGCAACTGCTCTAGGGACTGTGGCAGTGTACAGCAAATGTAGAGTGACACAGCATATTGAGACCTGAAGCAGGCATGCCAGTTGAGGACAGTGGCATTTCGGTTGGCAGCCATTGGTGCATCTGTGTAGATGTAGGCAACTGGCCACTATGTGTGCACTAGGGAATGGATGCGCATTCCATGATTGTATGCTAAGCTTTTGCAGATGGCATATACCATTTTGGGGACAGCTTCAATAATCACAGTGCTCATGGCTGCCTCTACCCCTTGGGTTTGGACATTCATGGTACACTCAGCCAGTATTCTGCCCATGGAAGGTCAACCCTATCACTGTACAGTGTGATCTCTGACTCCCCTCAATCTTCTAGTTGTGTACATGGTTATTGCCTCTACCACCTGTGAACCTGTCACCTATGCCAGCATAGCTGTCCCCTAACACTGTGCCCCACCCCAACTCTGTAACTGATGACTATGCTCTACCCACTCTCTTGCCTATGTGGGTATGATAGAGTGTTATTGTATCCATAGGTTTTATTCTGTGCTACTCTAGTCACAATCTTTAATTGTAGACCAGACACTGCTACTTTGCCAGTGCATGACATATTGTTCCTACAGTACCGCTCCTCTCATAGGGTCCTACTGCAGTCAATCCCTTTGATGACTCCTTATCTGGCTCCACCTCTTTTGCTGCCACAGGTATGTCAGGCAGTGTTATGGTTCTCCCATGCTGTAACAATGATCATAACACCTTATTATATGACATTGTGCAGGCTGTGAATATTGTCTTGCTACAGGACTCTGGGTGATAGTGCTGCATACCACTAGATAAATCCATACATAAGAAGTGAGTCTTTAGCAATTCAAAGACATGTTGGGCAATGCTAGATGGCTAGAAAGGTGCTTGTTGTGACATCTAGAAAGAGGAAGGAGGACAAGGAAACCTGGTGATGGAATGAAGAAGTACAGGAGAGTATACAGAGAAAGAGGTTGGCGAAGAAGAAGTGGGATTATCAAAGAGATGAAGAAAGTAGACAAGAGTATAAGGAGATGAGGTGCATGGCAAAGAGAGAGGTGGCGAAGGCTAAGGATAAGGCGTATGAAGAGTTGTATATAAGGTTGGACACTAAGGAGGGAGAAAAGGACCTGTACCGATTGGCTAGACAGAGGGATCTAGGTAGTAAAGATGTGCAGCAGGTAAGGGTGATAAAGGATAATGAGGGAAACTTACTCACAAGCGAGGAGAGTGTGTTGAGCAGATGGAAAGAGTACTCTGAGGGGTTGATGAATGAAGAGAATGAGAGGGAGAGAAAGTTGGATCATGTGCGGATAGTGAATCATGAAGTGCAGTGGATTAGCAAGGAGGAAGTAAGGATAGCTATGAAGCGGATGAAGAACGGAAAGGCTGTTGGTCCAGATGACATACCTGTGGAAGCATGGAGGTGTTTAGGTGAAATGGCAGTGGTGTTTTTAACTAGATTGTTTAATGAACACTTGGAAAGTGAGAGGATGCCTGAGGAATGGCAAAAAAGTGTTTTGGTACCGATTTTTAAGAATAAGGGTGATGTGCAGAGCTGTAGTAACTACAGAGGGATTAAACTGATCAGTCACAGCATGAAGTTATGGGAAAGAGTAGTGGAAGCTAGGTTAAGAAGGGAGGTGATGATTAGTGATCAGCAGTATGGTTTCATGCCAGGAAAGAGCACTACAGATGTGATGTTTGCTCTGAGAGTGTTGATGGAAAAGTACAGAGAAGGTCAGAAGGAGTTGCATTGTGTCTTTGTGGATTTAGAGAAAGCATATGACAGGGTGCCTAGAGAGGAGTTGTGGTATTGTATGAGGAAGTCGGGAATGTCAGAGAAGTATGTAAGAGTGGTACAGGATATGTACGAGGGTAGTGTGACAGCAGTGAGGTCTGCGGTGTGAGTGACGGATGCGTTTAAGATGGAGGTGGATTTATATCAAGGTTAAGCTCTGAGCCCTTTCTTATTTTCAATAGTGATGGACAGGTTGACAGACGAGATCAAGCAAGAGTCCCCGTGGACTATGATGTTTGCAGATGACATTGTGATCTGTAGTGAGAGTAGGGAACAGGTGGAGGAAACCCTCGAGAGATGGAGATATGCTCTAGAGAGAAGAGGAATGAAGGTCAGCAGGACTAAGACAGAATATATGTGTGTGAATGAGAGGGAGGATAGAGGAATGGTGAGGATGCAAGGAGTAGAGGTGGTAAAGGTGGATGAGTTTAAGTACTTGGGATCAACAGTTCAGAGTAATGGTGAGTGTGGAAGAGAGGTGAAGAAGAGAGTACAGGCAGGATGGAGTGGGTGGAGAAGAGTGTCAGGAGTGATTTGTGACAGACGAGTACCAGTAAGAGTGAAAGGGAAGGTCTACAAGAGGGTAGTGAGACCAGCTATGTTACATGGGTTGGAGACAGTGGCATTGACAAAAAGGCAGGAGTCAGAGCTTGGCGTGGCAGAGTTGAAGATGTTAAGATTTGCACTGGGTGTGATGAGGATGGACAGGATTAGGAATAAGTATATTAGAGGGTCAGCCCAGGTTGGAATGTTTGGAGACAAAGCCAGAGAGGAAAGATTACGTTGGTTTGGACATGTGCTGAGGAGGGATGCAGGGTGTATTGGGAAAAAGATGCTAAGGATGAAGCTGCCAGGTAACAGGAAAACTGGAAGGCCCAAGATAAGGTTTATGGATGTGGTGAGAGAGGACATGCAGGTGGTTAGTGTGACAGAGCAAGATGCAGAGGACAAGAAGAAATGGAAACAGTTGATCTGCTGTGGTGACCCCTAACGGGAGCAGCCGAAAGAAGAAGAAGATACACCATTTCTGCCATGGTCTATGAACTGCAGCTGGAGGTCATCAGCCATAGTTCCTAGGACTGTCTTGCATCACCTGAAACACATTACAGTGGACATTAATATGAGTGGCCTGCTACCTGTGTTTATGTGACCAGGCTACTATGGTGACAATATGTGCACCTACCAGCTAGATGACCATGTGGAAAGACACCCCCACATGAAACACTGATATAGTTTACACATGAGTCAGATGTGGGAATCATGGGAAATGCCTGCATGGCACACAGACACAGAGACATTGTATGTAATACACTATGTTATTGTACACCACCTGGCATTTGATGGAGTGGTAGCCCTTCAAGTTGATATACTGGATATATTGTGGAATAGATGGGGTTCTTGATGACAATGAGGGTACAACCAGTGTCCCCCAGGATCTCTTTGAAATGGGCTATGTCACAGAATGCCTGCTTAGTGGTAGTTATCTCTTCTGCCATTCATGGTCCTACTCCTTCACAGGCTGCTTCATCATGTTAGTGAACAGGTTTAGTATTCATGAAGCTGACACCTGCAACACCCCTAAAATGTTTCACTGTCAGATGCTGCAAGATTTCCATAACAAGGATGGTTAATACTATACACATCTGTATGTCCTCTGAATAGTCAACCCATGCATCTCCATTGATTCCATGTAAGAATGGCATATGTCTAGTAGCTCCTGTATGAGGTATCTGTCCACACAATAATGGTCCCCTATGTCCAGGATGTGGAAATGATGGCATGTCAGCCACTGGTGGACTATTCTGCAATGCATGGATGGTGACATTTAACACCATGACACTATATCTCAAGGTAGCTACTAACACATGCTGACTGGTTAAAATCGATGTTACTCCTAGCATGTTAGTACGAGGAATAATCCTAACATGTTAGTATGAGTAATACACCTAGAATGTTAGTTTGAATAATACACCTATACATGAAAAATGGTGTCATTCAAATAATGTGATGACTATGGCTTTTTGAACTAATTTTATATGATTTTGGTATTTTTGCTTGCGTCACTTTTGCTGTAGTGCACCTACTTAAGTCTTTTGTAGTTATGTTGTAAAACTATGTGCAATGTGCTACCTCTTTGCTACTGCCACAGCATACTGTTCCCCTTCTCTCTGTCTGGCAGGGTCATCCCCTGCTGCTGGCTTTTCCTCTGACTCCCCATCTGTGTCAGCTACCACTGTCTGTGGTGCTGGGAACTGCTGGCCCCTTCAAGAGGCCACCTTGCTGTAGTTGTTTTCTAACTATAATTTTGTGTAGATAGCACATATGTTTGGCATTTTGGCCCACATTGTGAGGTCATACTGCAGTGCACCACTGGATGCATCTAGACAACAAAAGCATGCCTTCATCAGCCAAAGCACATGCTCTATAATATTTCTGGTTAGTGACACTGTATGGTTGTAACTCTGGTTAGTTTGAGTGTGCAGATTTCTGATGGATTTCATAAGCCAGGTTTGCAGGACATATCCAGCATCACCAATAAAATATCCCTGTGGGAAGTCACTACTTTCAAACCTTTGGTACAGGTCACAAGTGTGTCATATGTGGGAGACATGAAAACTGCCTATGTAGCCTGCATACATATTGCAGATGATAGCCTGTGCATTATAGACCACCTGGCAGTTGATAGAGTAATACCTTTTGTGGTTCACATAGATCCTTCCCAGTTTACCAGGTAAGGCTTTTATTTCAATGTGGGTACAGCCTATGGCTGCAAACAACCATACGCTCTGCAAGGATGGCATGCAGGGTCAAGCCAACAATGTAAACCACCAACGACCAGCAAAAAATGATAGTGAACACACAGTAATGAAGAAATAATGATTATTTATTTATAATTCCTTCAAATCCAGACCGGTTTCGTGAAACTGGTCTGGATTTGAAGGAATTATAAATAAATAATCATTATTTCTTCATTACTGTGTGTTCACTATCGTTTTTTGCTGGTCGTTGGTGGTTTACAGCCTATGGCTCCCAGTATCTCAGAGAAATGGGCTCTGTTATAGAACTCCCACAAAGTGTTGGCTGTCTCCTCTGAGGTATTTGGGAATCACATATGCTCCTGCACATGCTAAAGCATAAAATCAAGGAACAGAATGGAGTGTTCTGGAGGTAGATGCCTGAGATACCCTCACTGTGTCCTCAGTAGGTTGTTTAAAGTCCCTGTAGTTAATATACAGAAAGCTACACATACCTTACTATCCCCTAGGATAGATACTTTATGACTCAGATAAGACTGCAGGTGAGACTGACATATGTCCATTATTTCTTGCATGGTTTTCCTGTCCACACAGTACTGGTCCACTATGTTGATGTCATAGAGGGCATGAAATATTAAGAATGCTGTGATGACTCTGGGTCTCCAGGACTGCCGTTGCACACTATCAGGTAAAGCAGCTGTGGTAAGAGCTTCTGGCAGATATACATTTACAATTACTGTAGCAGCCTCATGCATATTTGCATGCTGTGTATCATCTGAACATGGACATATGTTCAAGTTCAAATCTAAGATGAGCACAGCATCACTGTGCATGATTTAAATGTTTCTGAATCACTCTGCAGTCTTGTTTTGCATCATTATCATATGGGGTGCTTCATTATACAGGCATTAACATATAGGATTTGGGCTAGCCACATCCTCTACCTACGTTTTCTGAATCACACAAACCCTGAGTGTGGTACATGTTTTGCAAATTCATTTAGCATAATGCAGAATTTTTTTCTGAATCTAACCTCAGCTTCAGACAGCAGAGGATTATGACTTGTTAGATTAGTACCACAAGAATATGGTATTATCACAAATCAGAGGTTTACATGACAGCCTATATTTTTTTTACATTTCTACAGGCCCAAGTAAAGCTATGTATTCATGGTTTCTTCATTATCAGATACATGAACACACAAAGCGATAATCTCGTCTTCAAACGTTTTGCATTGTGTCTGTGAAAGCAGTAGTAAAACTTAAAGAACAGTAGCAAGTAAACAGCAGGTTTGCAACAGAGGAATCTTATGAAGCAATAACTATTGGCGAATATTTTTTTTTGTATAGGAATGCACTCTAATTATTTGCCATGGTGAATGGCTGATAGTTACAACAAATGTACCAGTTTTCTGGGAAACTACATATTTACCACCTGTTTCCTCCAAAAGTGTGTTGAATGTTAAGCTATCTTCATGATTATTGCTGGTAAGTAGACGGTGTCCTATTTAGTTTTATAACTGTTATTGTAGGAAAGTACTACCTGTCAGCAATTATATATAATTAAAGGTGATATGGGTGGTGGAGTGATGTAGCTGTTGGCACTGTGGCTTCACAGCAGTTGGTTCTCTGGTCCAAGACAAAGCTGAGGTGTTTTCTGTGCAGAGCTTGCATGTTGTCCTGTCTTGTCTGTGCCCATATACATTTTTGTGGGGATACTCCCACATGTCAAGGACATAATGACAGGTGAATTGGCAATCATCTAAACAGCCCATAAATGAGTATAACTGTGTGATTGCCCTGGAATGAACTGACATCCCATCCAGGACAGTCTCATGCCTTACTTCCTTTGTTTGCCAGGCAGGTTCTAGCTCCCTATGACCTTGAAATGGATGTAGTTGGTTATGAAAAATTAGTGAATAAATGAATGAAATGTGCAACTCACCTTCTCACACATTCAATATATTTTGTAGTAACACTTTTGAATGAAGATATGCCCAGTGACTTCAAATAAGTGTGCACTGTGTGTTGCGCATGTGTGTGTATGTTTGTGCGTTTGTATGTTTACATGTGAAAAAAATAAAGTGTGTTAACCCATCATTTATTCTATATGAAATAAATTCATATTTTACTAACCTGTACTGACTTTTGCTCCATGCATTTTTTTTCTACAATGCATTATGTTTTACTCTACTGTGTATCTTTAAAAGTAAAACTAAACTTTTCACAAAAAGTTGAAATAATGATAGCAGTGTATTTGAGTGAAAGTGTATATTACTCGGTATTTTTAAGCCCAGCTATTTCTCAGTCATTCGTCAAACACTGTATTTATGAAATCAAAGTCAAGCCAGACCTTTAGCTGACAGTATCATTTAGGAAGATAGTCTCCTGCCATGTTATTCCTGTAATTTCCTTATTCCAGCTCAAAATTGTCCAGTGTGCTGCATACCAGGCATTGTACTGTTCTGAAGGCAAGAGTTATTTCTTATTTTTGTTGAGGGAGCCTCATTCAAGTTATTTAGCTATGATTCAAAATTGTTGTTAATCGTAGCACCAGGAGGGATGTCTTCATGGCTGTGCTTCATAGAAATTAAAGGAGCAGTTACAGAAAATGATTTTTCATTTATTAGCTAGTCAGAGAAGAATGTGATTGTTGCATTTTGTATTTACTCAAATACCTTACAAGCCATCTAACAATATATCATTGCCAATCCCCAGTTATAGTTTCTATTTATGCTGTATAATGCATTATTTGTCTAATCTTTGTCTTGAGATAAAAGAAAATTCTTGTTGTCATTTGAAATTATATCTGTTTACTATATTCTACAGTGAATTTCTAGCACACTTTTCATAGGCATTTCTGGCAAAGTGATATATTGAGATATGGACTTATGTTGAACCTGTTTGATTCTCATGGATTTGTGCAATAAAGAATTTCAAGGCAAGGGGGCATGGCCTAGATGGTCAGCAGTTAAAAACACTGTTTTATAGCTCTGCTTCATCTTAACATCTCTGACATTTTTACTAAAAAACTCAAATAGAACGCTTCAAAACTTGATGGATTTATAGTTGAACATCTGCTGAAAGATTTACTGGAAAAAATAACAAGTTTGAAACTCTTTAATTGCTTTTTCCTGTCAAGAAAACTATCAAGAACTGATTGTCTCAGACTGAGCCACTCTAAGCCCAGTGTACAGGACAGTACAATGAAAAAAAGACAAACAGGCTATACTAAGTAACATCAATGAGTTATCTGTCAAGAAAGATAAATTAGAAAGCAAAATGGACAACTTTAAAGAGGAATGTAAAAAACAAGTTGAAGTGCTGAGTGAATCTCTTAAACAACAATCATCACAGGGTTGTATATATTCAAATACTGGAGTGGTAGTTGTGATGGACTACATGGTAGACAAAGATTCATGTTTTCCAATTTGTTTGTGGAGCCATGTAAAGAAGCCTAAAAGGGAAGGAAAAAGGCTGTCTGTAAAGAAATACTTTGAAGGACTTGGCAAGTCATGTATCCTTGAGAATTCAATGCACCTGTAAAGCATTCATGTGTGAAAGGTCTGAAGGCATGCAGAACAAATTCCCTACCCATTTATTCGACATGCAGTGATAGAGACATGCAGTGGCGGAGACTTGCAATGATTATTGTACCTTCAACATTGTCTTTCCCCGTGCAGTGCATTTGGCTGGCACAGCCATAAAAGAAAGGTAAAAAGAAGAAAAGATACATGTATATCTGTGTGCAAAAATAAGTGTGCGCTTTGCAAAGTTTGAATGCTAAGGAATTCAGCCTAGCTACAACATCTTTGTTGAATGGAATAAAGGCATGGAAACGCCTGCTCTCATTACTGTCTTAGTGAATTGACATGACTAGAGCTGCATAGGCAGGGTCTCACCTTTTGCAATCATTTTATTTATTTTATTTTATTTATTTTATTTGCAGTTGGTTTACCAGGATAGTCCATTGGGACAACAGAACCCATTTTCAATGGAGTCCTGGGGAGAAAAGCTCCAAAAACAAGTAGCAAGGCTACAATAAGGTATTTGGTTACAATTATGCAATTACTATGGACTAGCAAAAAAATGGAAACTTAGAAATACAGCAGACTAGTGAACAAATATATACAAATATTACAATATTGTACAGCTGAAAATAAAAATTTACAATACAGAAACGTATATTACTGTACTGTACTGACCTACTGTCGTTTTTCTTTTGAGTCACAGACTGGCTTCACAGTTACAGAACTGAAACACCCATAACAGATACTTTTTTAGGGTAGGTTACACTTGAGATATCTTTCATGCATTCAGGATGAATAACTTAATACAAACAAGAGAAAGATATATGAGCTGACATAGAATTTTTAAATTTTATTAGTGAGATGCACATAAATGAAATGCAATTAAGGAGAAAAATGTAGTGCGTATGTGTGTGTGTGTGTGTGTGTGTGTGTGTGTGTGTGTGTGTGTGTGTGTGTGTGTGTGTGTGTGTGTGTGTGCGCGCGTGTGTGTGAGGCTGTAGAAAGCTGTGAAGCTTTGCAAAATTTGCATGCTGAAGAATTCAGTTCTGTGACATATATTAGATGTAAAATTCATCCAAAACGAGGATATTTAAGGCTATTGAAGTAACAAATTTAACTTTATAATTGTGCTGGGAAAAAGAAGCAAGAGCTCTTCTAACTCTAAATGATCTAATTCCATCATCACAATGATAGTGTTAATGGACACAATAAAATAGAGAATTAAAGAGACTGCAGGTTTAGTGTAACATGTTACTTACAGGATGAGGATGGGTGAACTTGCCAGAGCAATGGAGGAAAATCAAAATGGGAAAGATGAAGAAACAGGAAAAGACATCCATAATATAAGTAATGGGCATCTCAGATTTCATCTTTTTGAGCTGGTGGTAAGAGCTAGCACTAGCTGTGCGAAAATAAAATGAGCAAAAAAAAAAAAAAACCAGAAGCAGCGAATCAAACCCTCATAATTAGTCCTAGGAAAGAAGAGAATCACTCTAATTTAAAATAGAGTGGGACATAATAGAAGACTGTCATCTATTGTGTAGATAAGGACCAACAAGCAGAATAAATTAAAGACATCATTAACTGAAATACAATCTTAACTAGAATAAAACAGCCAGTGGAGTGCAGAAGTAAGAGTTCTGTTTGCAGACAAGGAAGTCGCGAAGTGCTATGCATTCTGTTCGGTACAAATGTGCAGTGTTTGCTGATGCCAGCTCTCAATGAGGTGTAGGAGGGGAAAATTACTGCTCATTAGTAAATGCTGTTATTAAATAGCAACACAAAAAGAAAATCAAAATCTATAGTATGCAAATGTATTTTTCTGTTAGCCATATTGTTTGTAAATCTACCCAAATATAAAGTAAATGAAAGGAAACAGCAGGCATGAACTAACAGCATCTGGAGGTACATAACTAAGAGGCACATTTCTCTGTCTGACTGGTCCTAAAATAGGAGTCCAAATGATCTAGTTAATGATTTGGAATGCTGTATAAGTGAAGAGGGTAGTGACATTTCACAGAAGATGTTAGGGATGGTTAAAGAGGTGGTGTCTGTAGTGATGGAAATGTTTTGGAATCAAGGATAATGAAGATGATTTTATATTGTTGTTGAAAAATATGTCAGTGGCCAGTGTGTTGTCTTCCACTGTAATAAATCACAACTGTACATCATGCAGATCTATGTCAGCCTCCCCTTGTTCTCATGACACTGTTACAAATCAAGGGAAGTAAGGAACAATTATATAGCCTGGTTCTATTTTGGGCCTGTAAATGTCAGAAATTTCATATTCTGCTTGTCAACTCGAAGCCAAACGTTCACAACAGAATTCAAATTCTGACTTTTTTGAAGGAGCAGAGCTTTTCCTAGCATCAGTGCAGGAACTTCACCACATGTACCCTTTACTTGATATAGACAATAACAATGTTGCTGTATTTCTGGAAAGGAGAGGCTTCCCTTGCAGCATACTTATTTGAAAAGTGTGCATGGTTCTTCTCAGCCTGGGTACAGAAGTACGGTGTCTGTATACTAACCTGTCTCTCAAAAGGTGGTTCACATACATGTAATAATGTTCTAAATGGGTACATAAGTGTAATGAATGCCACTGCAGATACTTTGGGTACTGACCTACTGTCGTTTTTCTTTTGAGTCACAGACTGGCTTCACAGTTACAGAACTGAAACACCCATAACAGATATTTTTTTGGTCATTTATTTCTGAACTATATGCAGCTATTTATAGGAAAAGAAAATGATACAAGGTATTCAATGAAGTAAAAGTTTCACATTATTACCAATTTGTAGATCAGTGACTTGACTTCAGCATATGTAGCCATCATCACTCATTGGGTCAGATTTCCTTCAAATCATGGGCAATAGCATATCAGACAATTGGCTACTGCAATGTCTGTGACAAGCAACAAGCATGACTGCATTGTGACTTGCTCCAAGCTGCACTGATGACACTCTGTATGTTTGTTTTCTTTTTTTTTTTTTTTTTGGGATGGGGGGAGTCCTATAGACAGAGGACCTTATTCATGTACAGTGCTTTAAATATGCTTTTAAACTGGAGGTGATGGTCTGTATTACTCATGAACTAATGGTAAAGTTACCTCTATGCTAGCTGATCCAGGGGCTTCTTCATGAAGATACTGATTGTTTTCCTACAGTGCATGAAGGAGGGTGCTGGACTCATAACCTGTGCAGGATATTGAACTCAGTGTTTTCCTACAGTGTATGAAGGAGGCTGCTGGACTCATAACCTGTACAGGATTTTGAGCTCAGCGTTTTCCTACAGTGCATGAAGGAGGCTGCTGGACTCGTAGCCTGTGCAGGATATTGAGTTCAGTGTTTTCCTACAGTGCATGAAGGAGGCTGCTGGACTCATAGCCTGTGCAGGATATTGAGCTCAGTGTTTTCCTACAGTGCATGAAGGAGGCTGCTGGACTCCTAGCCTGTGCAGGATATTGAGCTCAGTGTTTTCCTACAGTGCATGAAGGAGGCTGCTGGACTCATAACCTGTGCAGGATATTGAACTCAGCGTTTTCCTTCAGTGTATGAAGGAGGCTGCTGGACTCCTAGCCTGTGCAGGATATTGAGTTCAGTGTTTTCCTACAGTGCATGAAGGAGGCTGCTGGACTCATAGCCTGTGCAGGATATTGAGCTCAGCGGTTTCCTACAGTGCATGAAGGAGGCTGCTGGACTCCTAGCCTGTGCAGGATATTGAGCTCAGTGTTTTCCTACAGTGCATGAAGGAGGCTGCTGGACTCATAACCTGTGCAGGATATTGAACTCAGCGTTTTCCTACAGTGCATGAAGGAGGCTGCTGGACTCGTAGCCTGTGCAGGATATTGAGCTCAGTGGTTTCCTACAGTGCATGAAGGAGGCTGCTGGACTCATAACCTGTACAGGATTTTGAGCTCAGCGTTTTCCTACAGCGCATGAAGGAGGCTGCTGGACTCGTAGCCTGTGCAGGATATTGAGTTCAGTGTTTTCCTACAGTGCATGAAGGAGGCTGCTGGACTCATAGCCTGTGCAGGATATTGAGCTCGGTGTTTTCCTACAGTGCATGAAGGAGGCTGCTGGACTCATAACCTGTGCAGGATATTGAACTCAGCGTTTTCCTACAGTGCATGAAGGAGGCTGCTGGACTCGTAGCCTGTGCAGGATATTGAGCTCAGTGGTTTCCTACAGTGCATGAAGGAGGCTGCTGGACTCATAGCCTGTGCAGGATATTGAGTTCAGTGTTTTCCTACAGTGCATGAAGGAGGCTGCTGGACTCATAACCTGTGCAGGATATTGAGCTCGGTGTTTTCCTACAGTGCATGAAGGAGGCTGCTGGACTCATAACCTATGCAGGATATTGAGCTCAGTGTTTTCCTACAGTGCATGAAGGAGGCTGCTGGACTCATAGCCTGTGCAGGATATTGAGCTCAGTGTTTTCCTACAGTGCATGAAGGAGGCTGCTGGACTCATAATATGTGCAGGATATTGAGCTCAGCGGTTTCCTACAGTGCATGAAGGAGGCTGCTGGACTCGTAGCCTGTGCAGGATATTGAGCTCAGTGTTTTCCTACAGTGCATGAAGGAGGCTGCTGGACTCATAACCTGTGCAGGATATTGAGTTCAGTGTTTTCCTACAGTGCATGAAGGAGGCTGCTGGACTCATAGCCTGTGCAAGATATTGAGCTCAGTGTTTTCCTACAGTGCATGAAGGAGGCTGCTGGACTCGTAGCCTGTGCAGGATATTGAGTTCAGTGTTTTCCTACAGTGCATGAAGGAGGCTGCTGGACTCATAGCCTGTGCAGGATATTGAGTTCAGTGTTTTCCTACAGTGCATGAAGGAGGCTGCTGGATTCATAACCTGTGCAGGATATTGAGCTCAGTGTTTTCCTACAGTGCATGAAGGAGGCTGCTGGACTCGTAGCCTGTGCAGGATATTGAGCTCAGTGGTTTCCTACAGTGCATGAAGGAGGCTGCTGGACTCATAACATGTGCAGGACATTGAGCTCAGCGGTTTCCTACAGTGCATGAAGGAGGCTGCTGGATTCATAACCTGTGCAGGATATTGAACTCAGTGTTTTCCTACAGTGCATGAAGGAGGCTGCTGGACTCATAACATGTGCAGGACATTGAGCTCAGCGGTTTCCTACAGTGCATGAAGGAGGCTGCTGGACTCATAACATGTGCAGGATATTGAGCTCAGTGTTTTCCTACAGTGCATGAAGGAGGCTGCTGGACTCATAACCTGTGCAGGATATTGAGCTCAGCGGTTTCCTACAGTGCATGAAGGAGGCTGCTGGACTCATAACATGTGCAGGATATTGAGCTCAGCGGTTTCCTACAGTGCATGAAGGAGGCTGCTGGACTCATAACATGTGCAGGATATTGAGCTCAGTTAGTTCTTGCTGCTGATTAATGTGATTTTAATAGGGTAGCACTGCTTTTAGACACTTTACTGGCTTACCATGCCTAAGTGGCAAACTGATGAAAACATTTGAGCCTTATGAGCAAAATGCGTATTTGTTTAAAGCGGAATACAACACTATGATCTGTTCTTGACCAATGCTTTGAGAATACCACAGCTGCAGCCACATAAGCTGAGATATGATTATGACATGTAAAATCAACAACTGGCAACTGAAACCATAGAAATCAGTAGATGAATATGGCACAGACACTCCAGTGCTGGTGCTAAACAGGATGAATTGTCTTTGCAGCTCTTTCCATGATGTCATTTTACTGCCTCTGATATCATTGCCAAAACCACCAGTACTGATAAAACAGAAATAATTTCAACATGAGAAAGTGTTTAAAAGGAACTCTTATACAGATATATACATGGTCAGATTAAGTCTCTCTGTTTATCTGTATATAGTGACAAAAGCTCTTACCATAGCTGTGCATTTAGTAAACAATTTTGAATCTTCCTGAGTGGTTCACAAGTTTTTTTTTTATTACACATTTTTATTTGCATGTTTTCAATAATTTATTGTTCATAGATGACCAGGTGGGGAAACATTTCTTTTGTTACCTTATTTTTGTTTTCCTAATGCAACTTGAAAAAGCATAATCACTTGAAAAATAATAGTACTGAGAAACCTAAACTGTTCAGAAGAGTTAAAAAAACTGTTATATTCTGTTTGGCTCTGCTGTCTGGCAGTTAGTATGAAGAAATGACTCTGAGCTCTTAATGGGTTGCTTTTTGTTGTTCAGGGTTTGATTCTCTAAACTTTCATTTGCCTACTGTGTGACTTTGAGTAAATTGATTAACTAGACAGTGCTTTACAGCAATTGGGAAACTAGGCTAGACTTTTCAATGGTCTCCTTAAGTACATGTCTAGTAACTACCTATGATTCTTCTAAGTTAGTTAGTGGTGACCTCTGCTTGATCTATTAAGAAATGCTTGATTTAGTGCTAGCTGAAAACCTTTACCTGAAATGTACTGTTGGGGGAGTGGTATTAGAGTGGGAAACTCAACAGTAAAAATACTTATTAATAACAGAAAAAAAACATGATAGACACATTACAGATTGCTTCTGAGACTGTGGTATAAACTTCCCCTTACAATCAGAAGTTATTCACTAAGTTCCGTCAAAATTATCTTGTCATATAAGTAAAAAAAATGCTGGTCTCTGTCTCTATCTCTCACTCTTTCTCACACACACACACACACACACACACACACACACACACACTGTAGCAGTATAACCCTTACAATACAAACGTGTGAATTCATTCAGTTTATGTACAGTGCAGAGTCTAAAATAATGATCACTTTAAGAGAGACATAAAACAAAGCATGTATGTATATGTGTATATTGATATATATTGCATTCCAGTTCTGGGCCTGTCAAGCCAGTTTTAAAATCACTTAATGAAATGTCAGAATTCCTTACAGTTGTCGGGCAGAACAGTTCTGGTCAGGTTGTTTCGCACAGCCAGACTTCTGGACTCTACAGGTACATCCACATTTCATGATAATATACAGCTTCTTCTGGCCAGGGCTCCTACCAGAGTCTCCACTCTGGCCCACAAAATCCCTGTCCACAAGAGACAAATGTCCCTAATGCTGTAGGCATTCAGCCCTTCTTCTGTCCTCAGCTTTTGGAGTGTTCCAAGTTACCTATGCTCTTCCATGCCTTTTTATCCATATTTTAGTAATTATATGTACAGCAATCAGGTTTTTGCAATAGTATACAGCATATACAATGGAACAAAATATTCTTTATATCTATATTGTTATATCTATATGAGTATTTTTGTGTCTATCTATCTATCTATCTATCTATCTATCTATCTATCTATCTATCTATCTATCTATCTATCTATCTGTCTATCTATCAATCTATCAATCTATCTATCTATATATCTATCTATCTATATAAGGATACAGACACAGGCTCAAACATGCACACACACACACACACACACACACACACACACACACACACACACACACACACACACACACACACACACACACACACACACACACACACACACACACACACACACACACACACACACACACACTAATATACATATAAATATATATGTAAGTTTGTGTGTGTGTGTGTGTGTGTGTGTGTGTGTGTGTGTGTGTGTGTGTATATATATATATTTATTTATTTATATAAGTGTATGTCAAATTGCATAATAAGCTTATTAAGCAAAGCTGACTGAACATAACTCATTGAACATGAAATTTTGAAAAACGCAGTACAATCTATCAATAGGATAAAACAGAAGTGGGTACACACAGTAATAGAATATAAAATATGTTTGCAAAGGAAAACATGACCCACATAACAGTGTTAGACAGATAACAAGTCTGAGAAAGTATGAGACAATGTCTAATGTATAGTTTCAGAGTGTCACCTCTTAGTCTGTTACTACTATAATGTGATGCACTAATATATAACAACGGATTACTTCACGGCACCCATATCAATGGAAAATAGATGCATGACTGCAGAATCATACACCAATGCACTGTACGAACACGTACATAAATGCATGGAACTAGACATACCCAACAGAACCAAGACTCTCTCCTCAAAAAAAAGAAGCCAATCTGGTAGTCCCCCGCCCTTAATAAACACTACAACAGAAGGAAGAAACTTGTGGAAAAAGGTGAAGTCCCAAGACTGGAAATACTCCCTTATTACTGGAAGATTTTATTTATTTTATTTTATTTATTTATTTAACATTTGTTATCGAGAAAGTCCGACTTGGAACAAAGCCAATTTTTAGCAGAGGCCCGGGGAGAACACTCCAAATGTTCCAGATGCTTCAGGCTTCAGTTTTATGGTGAATGTGATTGACTTCTGGTTTGATTTGACCAGGGAAGAGGTTACAATTGATAGGGAGCAAAGCTGCCCCATACTGGTAAGGACTAAGTATAGGATTTTTTCACCCCTGGTAGGACCAACTGGTCCAGAATATTTGTATTGATTAAGTCCAAAAATCTCTGGG
>NC_056736.1:265005586-265043086 GCF_019279795.1 Protopterus annectens | reverse complement strand
CCAATCAGTACAGGTCCTTTTCTCCCTCCTTAGTGTCCAACCTTTCATACAACTCTTCATATGCCTTATCCTTAGCCTTTGCCACCTCTCTCTTTGCCATGCACCTCATCTCCTTATACACCCTTATACACCTGTCTACTTTCTTCATCTCTCTGACAATCCCACTTCTTCTTTGCCAAGCTCTTTCTCTGTATACTCTCCTGTACTTCCTCATTCCACCACCATGTCTCCTTGTCATCCTTCCTCTGTCCATATGTGATACCAAGCACCTTTCTAGCCATCTCCCTTACTAGCTCTGCTGTAGTTACCCAGCTATTTGGTAACTCTTCACTGCCACCCAGTGCCTGCCTTAACTCATCCCTGAACTCCACCTCACAATTACCCTTTTTCAATTTCCACCATTTGATCCTTGGTGCTGCCCTCACACTCCTCCTCCTCCTCTTCTTGATCACCAACGTTATCCTACAAACCACCATCCTATGCTGCCTAACTACACTTTCCCCTGTCACCACTTTACAGTCTCCAATCTCCTTCAAACTGGCCCTCCTACATAAGATATAATCCACCTGTGTGCATCTTCCTCCACTCTTGTATGTCACCCTATGCTCCTCCCTCTTGTTAAAATATGTATTCACCACAGCCATATCCATCCTTTTCGCAAAATCCACTACCATCTGACCTTCTGCATTCCTTTGTTTAATACCATACCTACCCATCACTTCCTCATCCCCTCTGTTCCCTTCATCAACATGCCCATTGAAATCTGCTCCAATCACCACTCTCTCACTCTTGGGTGCAGTCATCACCACTTCAATCAATTCACTCCAAAATTTTTCTTTCTCATCCATTGCACACCCAACTTGTGGAGCATATGCACTAACAACATTCATCATTACACCATCAATTTCCAGCTTCATAAACATCACTCTATCTGACACTCTTTTCACCTCCAAAACACTATATATATGTGGTTGCAGTTTACTGTTTAGAGTGCTAATGCTTTATTTTTGCTTTATTTGTTGATTTTGCTTTTAAATCATTCTAAATGTCCCTAATACTTGAAATTGCATTGTCAAGGTAGTTTGTTTAACTTGTTTTATTGTAGCATTACACTCACAAGCAATCTTTCTTGGTGTTTCACATCAAGAAGTTAGCAGTGCCCTATACACACAAATACACAGAAAGTAAATCTTATCTATAAAACTACCATTAGGACTGAAACCTGTAACTTAGTGTGGCTAAAACAAAGCCATTGTGTGTAGACAAGCTTAGAGCAGCTAGTTTGCACATTAAACATCACTGCTATCAAATCTTAACATAATCTAACCCAGTCTCGTGCCAAACCCTAGAGACCATCCAGGGGAAACCTCTGTATAACCCAGTCCACAAGTTACAGCAGCTTACTCAAATACAGAGCTGGACAAAAAGGATATACAATTTCCAAAAGTCTCCATAGCCAGCTTGGTAGATATGGGCATTCTGAGACAATGTAGCAATTGTCTCATGTTCACAGACAGCCATTTAATCCTTAAAGAAACAAACACAGTATGAGAGAGATGCACATACGCAATTTCACTGGAGGCAAAAATCTTAATTACAGACAAGGTTGTCAAGAGCACACACACTACATCCATCACACACAGTGCCCACCACACACATAGAACATCTTATGCTGAGGGACTAAAAAGCAATCTTTCCAAACTTCAAAGACCTCCTAAGCCTATAAATGGAAATGTCTACTCAGCAATCTCTAAATCACTCACCAAAAGTAACTCCAAACATGACACATATGCCTACATCCAGTGGCACCCCAAAAGCAAAGCCCATAAGGCAAGCAAAAACATTACTTGAGGATTTTTGTCATAGGGGGTCTCATTGTATGACACACAGATGCCCCACTCACCACACTGAACAAGGAAAAGAAAAGTGTTAGTTGCTTATCTGAACCAGGATCTGCCAAGTTATGCGTGCACTCAAGTCACTGCTTCACAGGTACTAGTATGATTCTGTCATAGTCTGTATGGGCATTAGTGACATGAGGTATACTTCCCTGCACTATATGAAGAGAGAGTGTTGATCTCTCTGAATGTGTGTCTCAGGCAGATATGTGCCTTGCATTGGGCAGCATTATACCTTCACCAAGGATGATGCCACAGTACATACAAAAGATGATTGACTTCAATTATTGGCTTAGTTTCGGGTGTTGTTACAAGTGAATTCAATATTTGTCAGCATGGGAGGACATGGTTAACAAACCAAATTTCTTTGAAAAGGACGGTCTGCGCCTGTCTCTCTATGCTTCTGAATATTGGCTAAAACTTTATCCGCCCCATAGAGCCTTTTTAGGCAATGACAAATTGACAAACCTACCTACATAAATAAAAGCCAAAGCAACCTTAAGGTGTTACTGCTCAAAACTCCATACCCTACAAGCTTTCCTCACTCTGGAGGATATAGACATTATGCTGTTACAGACACATGGTTTAAATCTGTGTATAGTATTCTGGCAGTGCAATGCTTCATTGCCTTCCATACATTTAGACAATCAGCTGCATAGACAGGGACAAAAGGTAGAGGATTCTCAATCTATATTATTAAGTATAGCTCTAGGTTGGTTAAACAAGACGATGTCCTGGAATTTATTCATGTGCAAATCACCATAAATAAAGTCCCATACAACATCCTAACAAGCTATAGGTCACCCTCTGTGTCCCTAGAATCCCATATCTCATACTTTGAAATACTGGAAACCCTTACTAATAAACCAAATACCCTATTCATAAGAGATTTTAATTACCCCTCTATAGACTGGGAAACATACACTGCTTCATACTTGCAGGCACAATGATTCCTGGACTTCATTAACCCAAATACCCTTGCCAGATAGTATGCACACCCAATGCATGTTCAGACATACTGGACCCAGTACCTACCAATATGTGAGAGCACTGCACCTCCAACCCAGTGGCATGTCCTCACTGGTGAGGTTGGACCACAAAGCTGTCTCCTTGGAAATAAAAATCAACTTAGTAACCCCAGTAAACACTGTAATAGTTAGGAACTATTCAGGGGTGGCTCATGCTATTGGACTGCAAGACTGCAGCACCCCCAGCTGTAAAAAAGAAAGAAAAGAAAAAAGAAAGAAAATACAATAAAACAAACATGAGTCCTAGAACGTGCATGCGCAGCGTTTCCCAATATCCTGACTGCTGGTGAACCAGTCCGGAGCAAGGGGATCGGACTGCAATGTCTGCAGGCTGGGTAGCAGCTTGCTCTCGCGGGAAGGAGAAGGATGGAACTTTGCTCTCGCAGGCTTACTTTGCAGCAATAGAAGGATTATCAACAGACTTAATTTTGCAGCAATGGAAGGATTATCAACGGACTTTGCTGGCTGGGTATAATTTGCAGCAATGGATGGAAGGCTTATCAGTTTTGCTACACAGGTTTTGTGTGTGTGTGTGTGTGTGTGTGTGTGTGTGTGTGTGTGTGTGTGTGTGTGTGTGTGTAATGCCCGAGTTAAATATACCTGGTGGTTAGACTCAAACCCTTTACCTTGGCAGGAGGTAGCAAGAACTTGAATTCCCTACCCACCACCACTTGTGAAATTTTTGCCTCATATTTTTGTTCTTGTGAAATTTATGGTTTTCTGGATTTTGAATTCACTAAATAATGGCAGGCATTTGAATTTCAGACTTCGTATTCTTCATAAAGTACATGGTAACACAAAACCTTTTATTCTAGCAATTTTCTGTTTATAAGATCAATATTTGAAATGTGTCCCTATTTTGGGGCTTTATTCCCCCATTATTGGCTTTGTCCAAGTTTTATGTGGTAAGAGGTTGAAAGCTATGGTGAGAACTGAATTCACTAAATGATAGCCATTTAAGTTTCAGACTACGTGTCTTTCAAGAAACAGCTTACTTGGCATAGTGGTATGTAGCTCTGACAGTAGTGCACAGTGTCCTGAATTCAAGACTTGCTAGTGAAATGCATTGTGGTAATGCAGCATTTTATTCTAGCAACTTTCCAAGATTATACAAACAATGTTTAAAATGTGTCCCTAATTTTTTACCTTTTTCCCCCTCCCCAATAAATTTTGGCTTTTTCCAGATTTCTTATGCTTCAAAGTTGAGAGATATAGTTGAGTAACAAAAAACAAGCACAAACTAAATGAAATAAGAAGGGCAAATGTAGCCCAGTCTCCACAGCTAAAGACCAGGAATCCAACAGTTCCAAAAGACACTTTATTAACAAAAATAAATCACTGTGTTAGCGCTTTCATTTAAAACCATGTTAAACCTCATCAGACATTTTAAAAATTGTTACATCACATCCTTTTGTACTGCCACTTAATTTTTCATTGGACCCTCAGTGTGATTGACATACATATGTAATAATCTAATAAATATTAAATAGATGTATTAAGTATTGTTAAAAATATATATTGAAAATAGTAAAATATGTTGGATTTACTCTTATGTCCCTAAAAGTGTTATAAATATATCAAATAATAAATATGACTATAAATGGAAAGTTAAAATATCATTATAAATATGTCATATAAATACATTACAAATTCATGTAAAAATTTAATGTAAAAAGTCATGTAAAAATCATAAAATTACATAGACAATGCATAGGAAGTACATACATTAGAAAAAGAAGACAACTTCATAAGGAATTGCACCTTAATTAATTTTCTTTCTTTGCAGGGCCTTCAGTTTTAAAACTGGTGCAATAGAGCTACATTCATTGATTCCAGGCCAATTATCTGCCTGTGCTCTGATTTGCCATTTTAATTCTTTTAGCTCTAACTGCGCTCCCCATTGTTGTTTTTCTTCAACATTCACATGGTCAGTGGCCATATAAGAAAAATGGTGACTATTACATTCACAAATGTGCTTTGGTAAAGCATTATTTGGATTATTTTTCTTTACCTTTTTTCTTTTCTTTACAGCAGACTCATGTTCATATATTCTTTGAGCAAGGCGTCTCTCAGTTTTTCCAATATAAAATACTGGACATGAGTTGCACTCAGCTAAATACACAACTGCCTTAGAATTGCAGTTGTATTTGCCTTTTAAAGAATATCTTATATTTCTTAGATAAAAATTGTCACCATTGTTTACTTTATGGCACCAATGACATGCCCCACACCTTGTCATACCTAAATTCAATTGGGCAGGCATATAGGTGGCTTGTTTAAAAATATCCTTAAAACTCTTGCGATTCCGGGACACAATTTTTGGTTTCTCATTTATGTGGTTCCTTATATAGGGGTCTTCTGTTAAAATAGACCGATTTTTTACAAATACATCTTTGATTAACTTATGATCCTGAGTAAACGTAATAACTAGGGCTTTGGTAAAGTCAGACTTATTATGTATTCCACAATTTTGTTTTACTGCACAACAGACACATCACTATAAATCGGACTGATGACATCATGGGTGATCTTGGATTGATCCAAGATAAGTTTAAAATGACCATTCAATCTTTTACTGGTTACTTCCTGAATCAATGCATCTACAAATTTGCTTGAATATTCCCTATTAAGAAACATAGTATGCAGAGTAAGACATTCATCCAAAAATTCATCATATTTCATTACCATCTGGGCCACCCTAACAAGTTGCCCTTTGACAACAGATCTTTTTTGTTGCTCCGGATGTGAACTGCTATAATGTAAAAAACAATTGGAGTAGGTTGCTTTCTTATGGATGACAGCTGTGTACATCTCATTAACCCTGTCTTTTTCTAGGTGAACATCCAAATAATTCATATATTCAGCATTGATATCCCAAGTGAACCGCAAAAACTCAGTAGTGCCATTTATATATACAAGATATTCATTCAATAACTCTTGTGCCCCTGTCCATATAACCCTGATGTCATCCTGAAATCTATGGTACGACTTTAAGCATGTCTTAAACTTGGAATTGAATATAAAAGTCCTTTCCCAATGGGGGAGCCTATGCAAACATGGTGATTGACTGTAACATGTTTAGTGATTTATCAGAAACTGAGGAAGTTAAGTAAGGTCTAGCAGTTAGTGCAGAGGGTTAAACATCTAAGACCTTAACAAGCTGCTTCCTGGAGTTAGGAGTACAAGGTTTGACTCTTTCTACCTCCATTGGCCTAGTACGTGACTTTGAGCAAGTCACTTAGCCAGCCAGTGCTCCTGGGTTGATTGTTTGCCATTTGGGTTTAAAAAGGAAGAAGGGTGCAATATCTAACACTTTCAATCTACTTATACTTGCCTAATGAGTGATTTCCAGTGATTTCAGTCATGTCAGTTAATCAGATAGTGCTCTTGTGTTGGGCTTAAAAAAGTAAGGTGTAAATATGATGACTGCCACCCCCAAAAACACAAATATGTATCTTCTAGTATTTTTGTAATGGGCAGTTAGTGCAGAGTATTAAAGCTATGAGCTATTAACAAGCAGCTTCCTGTGTTGGAGGGTTTGATTCCTTCAACTTCTGAATTGCATGCTTAGTAGCATGTGCACACAGATACACCCTTCATCACTGAACAGATGTACTATTTTTTTTTTGCATTTCCCAGATTGCAATGCACAACTTTATTTCTGCTTCTTTGTGGTTTTTCAATTGCCAAATTCCATTACAATAAATGCATAGAGCCCATTAAAGGAATATGAAAATTTTAAAATCAAGAGTACTGTTAGGAGTTGGGAGTCAGGAGCAGTCACATTGTTCCCAAACAGCCATTGCTGAACATATGAAGCACATTGTGGCAAGTATATGCTTTCAGAAAGTATATGTATATGCGAAACACATAAACAAAATTTATAATTATTTGAATTTTTAATAGAACATGCATTGGTGCACACTATTTTACATCTGAGGCACTTACCTCAGTGTGCCCCAGTATAGTGCCATCCCAGGTTCTGCTAAATCATTGAGGATTGCAGTGGCTAAATATTGACAGGTTTTTGAGTTTCAGACTTTATATCCTTCAGCCCTGAATGTAGTAATGACTATCTTAGGAGACCTGGGGAGGACGTATGTGAAAACAATCAACCAAGTAGTGTTGCCATATAACCTGGCTCTCTGCTTCAGTTCTTGGCTGTTGCTCCAGTTCTCTGCTTCAGTTGTTAGCTGTTGCTTCTTCTGTGTGGAATGTCTTTGTATAGGTTTTATCCAGGTGCCGTAGTTTCTACCATCACTTCAAAAATGTGCTTTAGATGGATTTGTGTTCCTTCAATTTGCTTGTAAGTAAGCATGTAGTGTTCATAGGTTCATAGGAGGTTACTAAGCTAACAGCTTAAGGAGCCTTACAAGCCTAGCCAATATAACCAGATTTTAACTAATATATGGCCCCTAGGGGCAAGAAGATGGCATGGATTTGTGCCAATGCATTGAGTATCTTACAGATTGGCCCTGTCCATAAGGGAAGTAGACACTACCCCAGTTGAGAATTTGTGATTCCCCATCCATTGATCCAAATTGGGTTTGAAGAGGGCCAGGGAAGGGCTGTGCTTAATGTAAATATGAAGCCTGTCCAAAGAAGGGGCAACATCTGAGGCAAATATATGTTTCTCCAGCATCTTTTGTTTGAATCACTGACTAAGTTTAGACCCTAGATCAGGTGACTCTTATGCTGTTTGACTTGCAGTTGTGTAGCAGCTCCATCAGGGCTAGATTTGTGAGTGCCTTGTAAGTCAGGCATAGGTCACCCCTTAATAGTCGGTAAGAGACAGAGTAAAGGGATAGGGCTTTTAGTGTTGTTTACACACTGTATTTTCTTTGTGGGGAACATCTGAGGTCACTTCAACTGCTGTAAGTGCCTATTCAAGTACATGCCAAATGGCACATTGTACTCAATTATTGGTCTAATGAGGGTTGAGTACAGTGGGGCTATCATTTCCTTGGATTTGAATGCCATACCTTTACTTAAAAGTTGTGCCGCATAGAAGGACTTCCTCACCACTGCAGACACATGGTTGTCAAAGTTCAGGCTACTATCTCTCTGTGTATCTAGATCTCTCACCTCTGGGTCTACTCTTACGGGTGTGCTATTGATGTTGTAATTTGTAGGGGTAGCTGACTTCCCAAACAGTATGATAATGCATTTTTTTTACATTTAGTTTTAGGTCATGGTTTTGGCACCAATCATTTGTCTGATCTAGTCCCTTCTGAAGGTTATCTACATCATTGGGGGATTTAGTGATTGCACCCAGCTTGCTGTCATCAGCAAACTTTGTCATCCAGAGACCTCCCACATTTACCTTGACTTCAGAGATTATATTTCAAACAGGTGTGGTCCCAGCATGGAGCCCTGTGGCACACCACTAGTGACTGGCCTCTTGCTGGGTCTGGACTGACCCACTTTAACTACGTGTCCTGTCCCTGAGCCAATTAGATATCCATCTGGTGATGTAGGGATTTATCCCCAGTTTTGTGAGTTTACTTATAGTACCTGAGTGGGGAATTGTGTCACATGCCTTGGCCAGGTTGTGATAGGCTGCATGTACTGTTTTACCATCATCCATGGCCTTAGTAACTTTCTGAAAGAAATACACCAGGTTCAGTAGGCATGACTTGCCCTTGACAAAGCTGAATTGGGTCAGGTCCAGTGTTTGGAGGTTTCCTATGTCATTATTTAGCAGGTCCATGGTTATTCTTTCCATGGCCTTATATGTAAGACTAGTCAATCTTCTGAGTTGTAATTTTCTGAGTCAGTAGATGGTCCCCCTTTATGCAGAGGAATGACTGTTGCTGTCCTCCACTCTATAGGGACAAAGTCAGTCTGGAGACTGTGGTTAAATAGAGATCCTAATGGCCCTGATAAGTCCTGATTTAAGCTGTTTAACAGGTGACCTGGTATATCATCAGGCCCCATTGAAACAGATGTTTTTTAGCTTTAGAGAGTGCAGTGGCAGCCTGTTCTTTGGTTTTAATTGGCGATGGAATGGTGGAGAGTATTTCTTGGGGAAGAACAGGGTGGTGATGGGAAAGTGAAATTTGAGCTGAATTTGCCAGCCAGCAGATTTGCTATATATTTTGGTTGAGAATAGGTTATGCCATCTATATCTAATTCTGCACATTGTTCGGTGTTGCCCATAAGATTGTGGACATGACTGAAAAATGGCTTATGGTTATCCTTAGCTTTGGAGGCTATTTTTACCTCAAGGTACACTTTCAGACACTTGACTAGTTCCCTGATTCACTTGTTTAGACTAAAGAGGGACTTTTTGCTTTGTTATCCACATTCCCTTTTACTTCTTGACAGGATTCTTGTTTTGACCTGCATTTATTTCAGTCTAGTACTGCAGTTTCTATGCAGTTGTTTATATGGTTGTACAGGGCTTTTGTGTATGCCTCTGAATAGACTTCTGTGTTTTTGGGATTTGGGGGAGCTTGGAAACTAGCTACACTGTCCCTTAATAGGGGGTAATTTATCTTGGAGAAGTTATTAAAGTTTTGGGGATTAGGTAGGAGGACTAGTTTTACCTTTATTTCACGAGACACCACTTTGTGATCTGATCTTACTAGTGAGAACATCACACTAGGGGGGGTGTAGCACTCTCCCATGTTTGCCAGTATCATATCTAAGATACTTGTTTCCTTAATGGGAGTGCCGACTAGCTGCTCCAGAGCATTTGAATGTAAAAAGTCAAGAAATCTTTGGGTCTGCCTGTTAGTGGTCATGTATGCCTCCCAATTAATGGAATGGCAGTTAAAATCACCCATAAATATGGCATTGAGCTGGATGGTGAGTGATTCTAGTAACTTCAGGTATGATGTATGGGTTTCCTGGTTCATGGTGGGGGACCTGTGCTAGCAGGAATATAGTAATGAATTTTTCCCATGGTTAGTAGGACACGGAGTAGCTCAAGCATGTCACATTGTTTGACCAGTCTTGAAATGTGCTTACCATTTATGTAAATAGACACAACTCCACCTTTTGCTCTTTCATGTTCAGTGTGTGGTCAGAATGCATGAAAGGCATTATAGCCATGAACTGCTTGGGTTTGTTCCATAGTTTTCAACCATGTTTCAGTAACTGCACAGATGTCAGTATTCTCCAGGGTGTGGAGAACTTCCAGGGAGTGCATTTTCTTGTTCAGGCTCCTAGCATTGATCAGTAACACCTTTAGCTTGCCCTGAGTAGCTTTTGTTATGTTGGAAGGCTTGTCTGTTTGGCAATGCCTAAAACGCACTATGGGGGTGGATAATGTTTTGCCCATTATGCAAAAGCATAGAGGGGATAGGTGAAGACCATCCCTGGCAAAGCAGCCTGGCCTGTCAACCATGTCCTCCCAGGCTGACAAGTATAAGACCCCTTTGGAATGACACCATTAGCTAAGCCAATTGCTAAAGTTGATAATTTTGTGCTGGTATCGTGGCATCATTCTTGGAGACGGTGGAATGCTGCTCAGTTCTAGGCTCTTACTTGCCTGTGACACATATTCTGCGAGCTCAATCATGTCTCTCTTCATATTGTCCAAGGAGGTAGGTCTCAGGTCATTCATGCCCACATGGACTATTACGGATTGAGTGACTATTTTGTGTATGCGTGCGTGTGTGTGTGTGTGTGTGTGTGTGTGTGTGTGTGTGTGTGTGTGTGTGTATATGTGAATAATAGCACCAATTTTTCCTATGGGCACATACATGACTCTTTTATAACTCTTCTGCATAGCAGCAAACATAGTTGCAAGTAGAAAATGCATAACAGAGCATCTAACCTTTACAGCTTCTGGCGGCTTGTTGGCCCCCACAGCCTCAGTTGTATAAGGGGATTTTGACACAGGCTTAGTAGCGGAGCCTCAACTGCAGCCTCTAGCTTGGGTATCACCTAGTCTAAAATTTGAGTCTATATTATATTAGCGAACACTTGAAATTGCGAATGTTATATAATCAATCCAAACACTACGAAAATGCAAAATGTTGAACACACGGATCAGAGATTTGTTTTCCCAGGGGAAACAAAATTGGTGATCCAAAAAAAAAAAAAAAAACACAAAATAAAGTGGGGGGCTTTGACCCCCACACACCCCCTACGTAAATATACTAACTCTGAGATCGCACCACAGTGGAGGAAATGGCAAAATCCCAAAAACGGCTCAGTGATTTTTTTTTTCCCTAGGAATTTGCCATTTGTCATAAACACATTCGACTTAACAGCGTTCACAACTTTAAGCGTTCGCTTAAATAATAGGAACCCTAAAATTTGCCCTGTGGTGTTCTGAGAAGGTTGTTACAGCTTATGGGGACTGGAAACAGTGTGCTTTTTTTGTTTAACTTTCTTCCTAGTCAGACCTCATAGGTTTGCAAAGAAGTTCACTATAGCTTAACTAGATGCAGAATGGAGCAACAAAATGGACTATATAAGTAAACATCAGACGTTTATACAGGTGGCAGCCCTTTGGCAGTAGGGCTAAGGAGGCATGTTTTGTATGCATCAAGTTGAAATATATTATTCTGGGATTTTACTTTTATCTCAGTCTGACATCAGAAAGTTACACAGCAGGTGGCTGTCTTTTGGGGATAGAGGAGAGGAGCATGATGTTTATTTGTATGACAGCAGCAATGTCAAACATACAGTTTGTTCTTTCATTTTCATTCCAGTCTAACACTGGATGGGGTGTATAGAAGCTTACTATCTTTCTTATGGGGGCAGGTATGATTTCCACATATAATTTTTGTATCTTTGTAAGTGTTTGCCTTTTCAGTTTATTGTGAAATCCTATTTTTGTGAGTTTGTACATTAAGCCTTGGGCAAAACGTATTTATTCTTTGAAAAAAATAAGATCAAACTTCTTTACTTAGTCAAGATTTTTGTTCAGGCCATCATTGGATTAAAAGATTAGAATACATATCTGAAATGCACTTTAAGAGTATCTAGAATCCCTTGGCTTCTGGGGACAGTAGTGGGCCTGAACTCCAGCTTAATTCAATAATTTCAATGCAGTCTTGGCCAGCTACAGTGTGTTGAAAGAATGGAGGAAAAATATGACAAGGCATAGAAACACAAGAAAGAGGTCATCCATATGGTGGGATAAGCTGGGGGAGGGGTGGAGTTGCAGGGACAAGCACAACAGGCAAGAATTATCACCTTTGGCTAAGCTTAATACCTACTGTTATGGATTACTCGTATGCTTTTAATGTCTGTATAAAATGTCTGTATGAAATGTACTTGTTTTCTGCAGTTCGGTGTTTACAGCTGCATATGTGCATTTCTAACTATGTTGAATATGAAAATAAAATGAGGAATGAGTGCACCAAGAAGGGTGACTCACTCGCTTACGCTCATGTTGTCTGCCTTATCCTTTACAACTGTAATGTTTTTGCTACAGCAGTATTCAGCAAAAAACATTCTCAGCTCCCAAAATGTGTGGCACATGTAGTAATTAGTCTTGTTTTATATATATATATATATATATATATATATATATATATATATATATATATATATATATAGATGATTAGCTTTGAGGATGGTACTCCTGAATTCTGCTAAAAGGCAAAAATAAAAAAGGATGACCATCAGTAAAAAAAGTGGTCTCTGCATCATACTGCTTACAAAATGTGTAGCTCTAGTGGGAAGCTTTTCAAATGTGAGAATATTAGTAGGTAAAAGTGCTTTAGTAAAATAGTGACACATAAGATGTAATGAAAGAGGTACAGGAATCATGGGCACAAATCATAAAGGTCAACAAAGAGAAAATATTTTTTTAAGCAAATCATCCAACAGAAAGACACACAGCTGTGAAAAGAGAAAATACATTTTTTTAAAGAAAATCATCAAAAGGAAAGAAAAAAAACATTGTGGTTGTAAAGTTCCCTTTTTCAATAGAGTTGTTTCAAATTGCCAAAAGGAAAGATAAAAACATTGTGATTATAAATATCTCTGCCTCAGTAATCAGCAATAATGGTTTAATAGGATACATTTCCAGATGTACAAGGGGCCAGACTACTATTTAATTTGACTATATTAAAAAGAGACAGTGATTGGTGATTAATGATCCCATTGGCCTCTTGGCTAAGAAAAGATCAAATATTATTTGTTCTGCTTGGAGGAAAAATAGATGTCTGTATGTATTACAGCTTTAAGGAAGTTGTCTGAATTTGATAATTTCTGTAATGAGTGTAGCTGCTTTGATTATAAAGAAAGTAACCTGAGGCATAATGAGATATCAGTGATCGGGCAGAACCTACAGGGATGACAGCAGTAATGAACCAACTGGCATGGGGAGTTGTTCATGTTAGGTGAAAAACTGCAATTAATGCAACACACACCTTACAAAATATGCAAATGATATAATGAAATAATCAATCATTAATTTATCAATTTCCTAAAATGCAGATTGAGATCTGTGGAATAGTTATAATTGTGAGTGGAGAAAAAAAGCACACAATTTGTTAGCTAGGATATTAGTAATTTCCTTCAGGTCAGATTGGGAAGTATTATTCTGCATTATCTCTGAACATTACTAGGTGTTAGTTTTTAACTTCTTGGCATAGTTAAGGAAGGATTTTTGTTTCAGTTCCTATTTTAAGTTCATATTCAGCTTTGTTTTTTTCTAATGGTACCCTTAAGCTCTTTGACAGTTGCTTAAGTTCTCTTAAGCCTTAATGAGACTTCTTATAAACATTAAGTAATTACTTTTTCTTGTTAAGAATATGTGTTGCAGACAGGAGCTGCCTTATCAATATAACTTTTGTGATGGTAAGTCAGAGGCATAAGCAGTGTCTTTAGTCAAGTGGAGGATGATTATAGCATAACTTATTTTTATTATCAAGTAATTGATTAAGGTTTTCTTCTGATAGACCCTAAACACAGTGGTACTTGCAGGGAAAGTCCCATATGTTTTAAAGGAAAAGGTCACAGATTTATGGTCTGTTTGAATGAGGGAAGATTATACATCATATGAAGAAGTGGGCATGTTTGCCAGGACAAGATCAAGGTTATTTGGGTCCCCAATATGGTGGCTAATAATTAGTATAAGGGAATCAGCATATATAATGTCAAGGACGTACATGCCAAATATATAATCAAAATCCTCTAAGAGAAAGGTGTTGGGATTAATGCTTTAGCATTAAGATGTTTATCATAGTTCTGAATGGGATACAGAGGGTTTTCTAAAGCTAGCAGTACATAAGTAATTAATCTAATATACAGTGATTTGGGCGTGTAAGAATTCAAACCTGGGGTCATGAGGAATCAGTCTTGAGTTGATGATATCTTTGAAAAATACTGATGTTCCACCACAACAGCCATTTGGTCTGAAGACATGACAGCAACTAAACCCAGGACAAAGGGGGTACTTTCATTGTTTCAATACTGTGTCTATGTTACTATTCACAGTTAATTTTTCCATATTCTTATTTGTTTAATATCTTGATGGGAATGGGCCCTGTTTCTAAGTAAAGGCATCATTAATCTTCATGAAATCAGTATTGCTTCAGTTTTTGATGTTAGCTAAGAGTGCTCTTCTCAGCACCCTTAATGTACCCAGAATTGCCTCGTTCTGCAGTCCATATAGGGTTACAAGTACTGGAAGCATATTTAAGCAGCATGATTGTAAATTCTTTTTTATTAGTCCTGTTGCACTTGCTACTACTTGAATTGCCTGGACATCTTTCTTGCACATTGCTCTTGTTTCTGGTTTCACATCCTGGTATTTTATAACTTTGTGTCTCTTGGTATACAAGACACTATAAATAATCACAGAGTATGATTAATGCTGGTTTTATCTTTTTTTCCTGGACTATTGCATCTTTTTTTTTTTTTTTGCATCTGTTTTTTTGAACTGCTGGTAATGGGTGATCCTGTATAATCCAAACATTATCGTTGTTGGTCATGTTTTGTGGTAAATGCTTTTCATGCTTCTCAACTTCTTCTGTATTGCAGTGTTTGCACAATCCCCCTTGCAACAGTCTTACTACATTATTGTGCCTTTCAGCATAGAGATCGTCACCCTTGAGTGTATTACACCTAGCAACAACATGTGCAACTGTTTACAGTTCTGTTTCCAGAACCTGCATTTGTCCTGTTTCTCCCACTTTTTTATAGATTTTGTAAATCAACGTGTAGTAACTCATTATCTTGGGCCTCCATTATTAGCCTTTCCATCTTTTGGTTTAAATCCACCTCTCTTTACCCATTCCTGTGAAATCTTGGTCAACATGAGTTTGTTCTAGATGTCTTTTATACTTACCACTATATTTGAGGACTTTCCAAATATCTTTCCTTTTCCTCTGATCCTTCTCTTTACATTGCTTTATACTCCTTATTTAATTTCTCCATGTCTTTTGCTTTTTTAATGCCATGATAGGAATGGACTGCATTCCTAAGTCAGGGTATGATTATAGTTCATGATATTAGTACTCTTTCGGTCTTTGATATTAGCCAAAAGTTCACTTCGCAGCATCTGTAATTTATCCAGAACTGATTCCTGTAGTTTATACTGACTAACATATAATGGTAGCATATCTAAGTATTACTGTAAATTCTTTTTTATTAGACTTGTTGCTTTCAGTACTATTGGAACTCTATTGTTATCTTTCTTCCAAAATGCTCTTGATTCTGCATTTAACTCCTGTTTTTTTATTACTTTGTGATTCTCTGTAACTAAGGTACTATTTATATTATTTTATTTATATTTGTTTACTGGGGTAAAGCACTGATCAGTACTGACCAGTTTCAGGCACATCTCTCAGATATAATCACTGGATGTAGCAGTTTCAATGATCAAAGCTACTACTTTTTTTCAGAACCTGCATTTGTCTGTTTCTCACACATGTTTAATGGACTTTGAAACCAACATGTGTGAAGTCCAGTATCCTGGGCTGTCATTATTAACCCTTCATCTTTTGCTTTCAATTTCTGAGAACATTTTAACTATTTGCAGTTGTGCTTTCAACCTTTATCTGCTGAACTATACAATTTTAAGTCATCTACAAAAAATAGATGAGGTGCCTTTAAATAAGGCTGGTCTCTGTGAGCCAAACTGCAACCATAGCCTAATCTGTTTAGTAAATGGCTTACTGGGTTAAGCCAAGACAAAAGAGCAGCAGTAACAAAAGAATCACCTTGGAATATCCCAGTTTGAATTTTTAACACCGGGATAATAATTGGTCCTTTGTCATGGCTCAACTGCAAAGTAGTTTGCTACTGTATCGTGATCACTGTAATGTAATTGATCCATGCGGGGTGTATCTTATACATCTGTAAGCAATCCTTTACCCATGAATGTGGAATGCTGTCAAATGCTTTTTTGTAATCTATCCATGCCATACTTAGATTCTTCCCCTTTTAACAATTCACTGTTATGGCTTTATTTAGCGACAAATAATCCTTTGTTCTATGACTTTCTCTTGTTACCCTTTTGTTCAATTGGCTTAATTGAGTTTTTTTTTCTAAATAACTATAAACTATGCATCAGTTCTAGTATATAGCTTGTATATTGTTGGGAGACAGGTTATTGATCTATAGTTTTAGGATGGCTTGCAGGTTCACTCATAAGGAAAGATTATCTTTTATACTCAATATAATTTCTCCAAGTGTTTTGGGTTTCTACTACCACAACAGGAATGGACCCCATTCCTTGGTCAGGGTATGATTAGAGTTGATAGAATTAGTATTGTTTCAGTCACTGATGTTAGCCAAGAGTGCTCTTTCCAGCACTCACAATGTGCAATTCATACAGAGTTACATGTATTGGCAGCATATCTAAATATGATTGTAAATTATTTTTTCTATTAGATTTGTTGCTCCTCCTACTGTAGCAACTGTCGGTATCTTTTTTCACATTATTCTCATTTCTGCCTGGAAATACTGGTATTTTATGACATTTTGTCTCTGTTTATGTAAGACACTGTGATTACTGTGTGTGTAGCAGTTTTAGTGATCATTGTTATGTTTGTCTTGTTTTTATTGATTACTATATCTGATTTTCTTGCATCTATTTTTTGAACTGTTGGTAATGTATCATCCCATGTGTTATAAACTTCATCATTCTCTGCAATGCTTTGTGGTTCATGTTTCCAGTGCTTTTCAACTACTTCATTATCATAGCCTTTGTACAATCTTCAGTGCTACAGTCTTGCCACATTAATATGACTTTCAGTGTACAGGCCCTCTCCCATTAGTGACTCACAAGCAGTAACAGGATGTGTGACTGTTTCCATTTTTTTTTTTACAGAACCTGCATTTGTCTTTTTCTCCCACATGTTCAATGTTTTTTGTAACTCAATGCATACGCAGTTCACTATCCACCAGCTATTATTAACTTTTTGGTTTCAATTCACCTGTCTGTAACCATTCCTGTATCAAATCCCGATTGACATTAGTTTATTCCAGGCAGTTTCTGTACTTGCCACAATATTTATTCCTTCCCACATTTCCGTCCTTCTCATCTGATCCTTCTCCTTATATTCTTTCTTTAGTTTTTTGGCACATTGAGCAACTTTCTGATTTTTGTCTGCTTATGAGTTGATTTCCATTCCTCTTTGATACTGATGTGGTTCTGCTAAACTAAGCAGAGAAGTCATTTTAGACTTCCCCTTATGCTTTAGAACTTTTACTATGTCTGGATCTGGTGATGTCAGCAGATATGCATGCAGTCCCAAAACTGCAGATCTATACATATAATCAATTTTGTGGAGATCCATATCTCTTTAAGAATGATGAATATATAATATTGGTATACCTTGGTTATTATATGTCATTTGATAAGCATGAAGCATTTTTTTTATTTTCCTGTCCAACTGATCCAATACAGTTTGGGGCCAGTCAATCACCCCAAAATTGTAAGTTAGAACAGGAAGAGCAAATTAGTTTATATCTTGAACTTTGTTCCTATGTGCCAAGGCAGTTTTCAGTATTAGTTTTAGTCTTCCAGAGTATTCCTTACTGGGTTTTACTCACATTTGCTCATCTTATTGACCTTTATCCACATTCCTACTCCTGCATGAATGGTTCATGTTGCAAGAAGGCCTCAAGTTCAGGGAATAAGGCACCTCTACTCTTTTTGGTAGGTGCTATGGGACCTTTTACATCCACCTAAGCTACCACAATAAAAAGTAGATGGGGATGAGACCTCAGCTTAATGTCTCATCCAAAAGATGACAGAGATGGGAGTGCAGTAAGCATACTTATGGTAATATGCAGTGTCAGTTATGAAAAATGCATATAGGTACCTGGTGTAGGAATAGATCCCACAGCCTTCTGATCTTTTAGCACCAAAGTCGAGTGTGACACCTGTTCAGCCACTGACAACATGCAATGAATGGTTAATTGAGAGCTTTATCTTAGAACTTAACTCTTACTTTACCACCACATCTATTATAAAGTATGCAGGCATGTGACGGCTGCACTCATCTCCTTTAAATCATTCTCCTCTACCCTCACTCTTGAATGACATTTTGGGATACTAAATCTCCACCACTTCCCTCTCTTACCAACAGAAAAGAATTTAATCTTGCAGTGCAGAACCATGATTTGGGCATACTGAATTTCATTCCATCCACTACACACTCCTAGGTAGGCTGGATCTCATCGCTAGCTATGGGCAAAAAGAGCATATTGTCTGTAGGCAACAGTGATGTAACTTTCCTATTCCCAATATGAATATGCATCAGTCCTTGACTCCTCCTCAAAATCCCTTCTTTGAAAATCACAAACATGAGTGGAGATAAGACATACTCTTGCCGAAGTGTCTTGACCACGCACGAGTTAACATCAAGATGCAGACATGACTCTCCTGCTACAAATGGAGTGAAAGAGTTGCACTCAGCAGTCCTCTTCTTGCACCTTTTGCAAGACATTCCAGTCTATATTCTGATCAACCATGTGCAGACTGTGACTGGTAAACTGACATGACCTGTCCTATATCTGTACAAGGACAAAGTCCTGATCCGGTGATTGATAACCAGGACTGAATCTGTACTGCTCCTTTGAAATTAAAGGCACGGCTATTAGATGAAGTCTCTTTACATCACCCTGGCATAGGCTTTCCCAGGGAGTCTTAGGGTTATGACCTCTCTGCTGGTGGAACCTACCTTCATATAAATGGAGATCATCTCCCCATTTTTTCCTAGTGGTAAAGTTTTAGCCTTCTGTGCAGCATTGGTAAGGTGTATTAACCACCTGAGCAATATCTAGGGCATTCTGCATTTTCAGCTGGATCTCATGCACTCCTGTTGCCTTATCTCCACAGACCTGTTTAATTGCCATACTGGCTTCATCTATACAATGGACTCAGCTTCATCAATTTGCTCTTGGTGCTGCCTTGTCAAAGAAAAGAATGTCCACTGGGTTCATGAGTTGCTAAATATGTTTGTTTCATGGATCTGCAGTGTCCCCAGTCAATGTCAACATTGTTGCACCCTTGCTGAGAATTATCTGGGCAGACTGCCACCCTCTTCTTGAGTCACAGGTTTGTTTGCTAGAGCAATAGCGAAGCAATCTAAGCATCATTCTCTATTGCCTTGCCAACGTCTTCTCAAGTGGCCTTTCTTTTAACAACTGCTGCAACTGCTGTCTGTTTTATATGTCAGTACATAAAAACAAAAAATAAAAGCCGAGTCCAAAGGACAACAACACAGCCAAACTTAATATTCAAAACCACGTTTAATACGATGTTAGGACTTTCATTTTTAAACTTTAAAAACGTCTTCAGACATAGTTTTAAACACAGAATACTTCTTAAATATCAAAGAGAGACAAGTCATGTGATCACTAGTTCCAGATGAAAAATTTAAAGACATATCCTCATATTATGTATATAATTATTTTTTTTAAAGGAATGTGAAACATTGGCAAAGATGTTCAACAGAAGGGGTTACCCCCATCTAATGCTTGTTGTTGTTGTCTTTCGGCTTTTCCTGGTTAGGGGTCGCCACAGCGGAACTCCAGTCCGCTAATAATTGGCAGTAGATTTTGACGAACGCCAAGGTGCCAGCTCGACGTTCAACCTTCAATGAAGGCACACCAATTTACGCATGTCTTTGAATGCCCACCCAACAATGGGGAGAACATGCAGACTCCACACAGAAGGCACTCCCCGCACTCCAGCCGAGAATCGAATGGGAGAACCTCTTGCTGTGAGGCAACAATGCTACCACTGCACCACCGTGGATGTTACCCCCATCTAATAGTACATGAGTTAATTGATGATGTCCATTTTAAAAGGGAGACAGGGTATTAAAAACCTATATTGGCATGACAGGGGGTAGTTGACAGAACAACTGCTGACCAGAATAGTGACTTAAGAACTACACAAATGCACTGGTGACTGCATTTATAGGGATAGTTCTAAAATTAAGTGGATTATGCAAAAAAAATATATTATATATATAATATTTTTTGTGATAACATTAGTATATTAAATGTATTGGGAAGTGAGCCCTCCATTATTTATAGAAGGGGATGAATATAAAAAACATGGCGGAAAGAAAAGTAATTAAAAAGGTTATTCATCCAAGAATGACTAAGTGTGGCGATTTAGTATGTGTAAATATGTTTTGAAGAGAGACAGTATAATAATTATAGGAACGGCTATCAAAGATCAAGGGGAGGTATAACTGTGACACTGTGGGGGGATTTATGGGGCTCAATGCCTAAACTGTAAAGGTTTTTATGTAGGAAAAAACAAACGAAGATTGCGTAATCACATTTATGAGCACACGTATGACATAAGGAAGAAAAAGACAACCAATGCTCTTTTTAGACACTTGGAGAACTTCCTTGAACACACTTTTAAATTTAGTGTGTTAGAAAAGGTGGAGAGGAATCCGAGGGGAGGTACTTGGTCGGTATATTTGGAGAGACAGGAGGTAATATGGTAATTGCGACTTGAAGCTTATAGACACCCAGGATTTAATGAAGCAGTTAGAATAGCCACCATATTAAAGTTAAAAACATTTGATAGATGAAAAGAATTCAAAGGTTTTTTATTTATTTCTTAACTTTATGAGTAGAATACATGTGTTTAGATGGGAATGTACTTTAAAACTACTTAGACAATATATATATATAGGCTGTCTGAATTTTTTTAGGTTTATGGTGCTGATTTTTGCATGGTTTATTATTGCTTGCAATTTTTAAACATAAACCATTTTAAGTATATACATAATATGAGGCTATTTCTTTAAAATTTTCATCTGGGGCTAGTGATCGCATGCATTTCCTCTCTTCGATATTTCAGAAGTATTCTGTTTTTAAATTATGTCTGAAGAAGTTTTTAAAGTTTAAAAATGAAAGTGCTAACATCGTATTAAACATGGTTTTGAATATTAAGTTTGGCTGTGTTGTTGTCCTTTGGACTCAGATTTTGCTTTTTGTTTTTATATCCAGTTTTTATTTTGTATGTTTTATGTGTCAGTACATATCAGTCAAACATGAAGAAATCTCTGCTAGCACTGCACGGGAAACATATTTCATTCACATAACAGCTTCCCTCAAATTCCATGTTCATCTACTGCTGCTATGGCTATTGTCATGATAAGCTCTGACCACATTTTAGCCACAGCTCCATGTTACTGCCTCAGATTTCTATTACCCTGTCTCTGAAACAATGCTCTGTGTAGAGGAAAGACCAGCTATATCTAACTGGGATTTTCCTACCTGTTACACAAGATCTTATTCCTCCCCCAGTAGTGAGTTGATCTTCTGCATCCCAAGAGGCAATTTCAGCTGTCAGAGTCTAGTCCTCTATAACATGTCTACATCCTGCTTGCCTGCCACTTGACTAGTATAACACCTACTCTGATTTGATATAGTAATAAAAGGTGAATTTCATGGAATAAACCAGTGATATCATTAAAGTGATAAAAACAAAACAATGTTCTTTTTCTTTCATTCTAGAGAAGAGACAACATTTAGGAAGCTTAAGGCACAGATGTGTGGCATAAATTCTTAAATGTGCCAAGATATGTATATGGGTCTACTGTAGATCAACAAATTTACCTTTCATCGAAACTCAAAACTGCGAGACGACTTCAACGGAAGTCCATTTCTATGAAACCTCTGATCACCATGTGGGGGCTGCGTCCCCCACACCCCATTAACTAAATATCCAAATCTGAGATTGCACTACAATGGGGAAAAGGACAAAGTTGACCCTAGTGGACAAGTGGTTCTTTACCTTGTAACACTGTGTCAGTTATCCGAGGCTTCATAGAAATGGAATTTTGTTGAAGTCGTTGCGCAGTTTTGAGTACAGTGAAAGGTAAATTCGTTGATCTAAAGTAGATCCTTATATATATATATATATATATATATATATATATATATATATATATATATATATATATATATATATATATATATATATATATATATATATATATACACATACTAAAGAGAAAAGTGTAGGTAGTTTGAGATAATTTATCTCCCTGTGTCTCTCCATCATAAGCTGGGCACTTCTTGTTTGGTATTTTCAGAAAACATCTCAAAACCTACTTAACAAAAAAATATATATGCAGCTGCATTCTTGACTGTGGGTAAAGTGTCATGTGTTCCATTATCCCATTTAATTTCCTAATAAAGATCAAATTCTTCCAGCATTATAACATGATTACTCTGGTGTGCAATATCTATTTGCAAAAAGCCTATATACTGTACCTATGTTTTTTCATATAAGCGGGCAATGTTACTTGCTTAGGGCTATGGTCTTGGGTTGGGGCTAAAAGGGTTGCTTGGCCAGTTTATGTGGCAATAAATAAAAATAAATAAATGAACAAATGAATAAATAAATAAAGACCACACAACAAAAATGCTGTGTGTGTGTGTGTGTGTGTGTGTGTGTGTGTGTGTGTGTGTGTGTGTGTGTGTGTGTGTGTGTGTGTGTGTGTGCGTGTGTGTGTGTGTGTGTGTGTGTGTGTGTGTGTATGTGTGTACTCATTTGTTTGTGTGTGTGTGTGTGTGTGTGTGTGTGTGTGTGTGTGTGTGTGTGTGTGTGCTTGCGCGCATGTGTTTGTGTATGTATGTAAGTATGTGTGTATATATGAATATATGTGTGTGTGTGTGTGTGTGTGTGTGTGTGTGTGTGTGTGTGTGTGTGTGTGTGTGTGTGTGTGTGTGTGTGTGTGTGTGAGCTTCTTCCTCTTTAAATCACCGCCGTGGTGGAGCCCCTATTTTTGCTCAGTTTGATGGGGAAGTGCACAAGCTGCTCCTTTAGTACTGCTGTTTTGCTTAATAGCCTCTCATTAGTATTTACCACAGCAACTGAGTGTCTCTTTAGTCATATCAGACATGGTAGCACAAAGTAATTTTTTTCATCCATTCCATCTGTGCATTGCATAAACAACAACATGCCTCTGAATCTAATATCTATAATAGTTGGTGTAACTTAAGAAAGGTTTTAAAACTAAATGCATTGGACCAAAAGGATAAGTAGGTAGATTATTTATAATCAACACAATCAAGAAAAGCACGTATGTATGTGCATGTGCGCATGCAAGAGAACGTGCACGCACACACACACACACACACACACACACACATGTGCGTGCTCCCACACTCACACACAATAAGTTAAATAAAGATAGCTATGAAAGCACTACAAAGAAGGAACTCTAAAAATATACAAATTAGCTGCATTCATCTTCCAATTACTCAGTTAATCCATTTTATGTTTTTAGAGGAAATAGATCCTTTCCCAGTAGTCAAATTGCCCACATCACAGAAATTAATTCTTGATGTGGCACCAGCCCATTGAGTATACAGTGACACACGCACACATGCACACACGCGCAGACACACACACACACACACACACACACACACACACACACACACACACACACACACACACACACACACACACACACACACACACACACACACACACACACACACACACACACACACACACACACACACACACACACACACACACACACACACACACACACACACACACACACACACAAACTGTTACACGTGGCAGTCAAACCTAAACAATCAAAATATGTAATTAATTTTCTATCCCACTTTAAAATGATTTGTGCCTCTTTATAAAAGGCCTAATCTTCAACATCTTACCAGTTTGTAGGCATTATTTATCACATGTGACTTGAAAGACAAAGGTCATATGGTGTATCACTTTTCATTAATTTCACTTGTTGGTATAGTACTAAGAATCACATGCAAAATTCACAGTGAAAAATGCTTCTGGCTCAGAACTTCTGTGAAAAAGGGCTTTAAGACAACATGTTGATCTTACAGTACTTATTCCTCGCAGTTCAGTTCTACATTAGATTTGTGTGTCCATTATGTACTGAAGATTTTGACCGTGTCATTAAAGCACACAAATGATGAGTTCCTGGGTGTAACTGAATGAACAGAAAAGAGATAATATTTACAGATGCATCACTCATTTCTAAACTTTTTTAGAAATTACTTCAGCTAATGTTGAAAATCTATTCTGTAGAGCTTAGATATTGATTATCAGCATGCTGTTTTAGGTGAATAACACCTTTTGAAACATTTGGTGGATGTAAGAAGTGCAGTAGTTAACTAATATGAGATATAAAAATGAAATGCTTTTCTGACCCTTCTCCAGTCTTCACCTTGTGTTTTGCACCATCACGCATTAACCTTCAAAGTTTACATTGTCTTATTCTTTAAAGGAGATTTAACATGCCCCTTGTCAGTGGTGCAACAGGTCACTCACCTCTGGTGCAGAAGGCTGTGTGTTGTATTCCCACTCCAGATAGATGGGTACTGCACTCCTGAGTGTGTCATCCTTCATACCAGACATTAAACCAGGGACCCATCTGCCTGAGTTGGTGGTAGCTCAGGTGGATGTTAAACATCCCACTGCACCTATCAAAAAGAGTAGAGGAAGTTCCCTGATGCCGTGGCCAAATTTCTCCTAGTAGTATAAATACCACCTGAGGTCTTCCCTGAAAACAGGCTACTAGCCTAGTGGAACTAACCCTGTTAACAAAGGATAATAATAGATACTTAACTATATAGACCAGAATCCACTGCTGACAAGTATTAGAACTTGGGGAAACCTTGGAACTAGCACATACTAAACTAGCAAAAGAATATACAGGTATGCAGTGTATCCTAACACTCATTTACTGCATTTGATAATAATTGGAAATATTTATTTACAATGGCAGGGATGGAACAGTGTAAGCGATGTCAAGGTAACTCCTTTGCTCCTGCAAACTTAACTGTTCCTGGCTCATTTTCATTTGACTATGCATGAACATATCACCAAATATGGATCGAAATGGTACAGTACATCATTGTAGAGCAACATTCATACTTAACTGCACACAGAGTGCTTCACTTAGGATATTACTTCTTCAGACATGTTTTTTGTTATAGAAGAACTTGCTGGTATAATTTTTATGTCAACATTTTATTGGAAGGAACAAGTATTTCTGTATTTCTGTTTTTTTTTGTTGTTGTTAAAGTCGGTATTTTGCATCCCTGACAGCAATGTCTTTGAGCAGCATATAGCATACCTCTCAACTTATTTGCTTAAGAATTCTGAGCAAAGCCAAAAATAAAGTAGGGAGGGATAAAGACCACAAATTACAGACAACTATTACATTTTACTCTAATTCACTTAAAATGTTAATAGAACAAAATGTTTTGCATAAATATGCATTTTCTGACAAAAAGTTTAAAACTCCATTTGGCATTTTTAGCTGACTATGATCCTCGGTGATTTTCCAGAAAAAAAAAAAAAACAATATGAGGGATAAAACAATGATATAAGACAAAATCAGATATGTTCTGCAAAATCAGGGACAATTGAGAGACAGGGCATGACGTGTTCATATGTAGCCTGGCTCTACACCTAGAAACCTAACTCTGCTTTCTTTTAGAGATTGCTGCCAGTGAAAGTTGTCAGCAGATGGACACTGACAGGATAATGTTTTATCCCACACCACAGTGAATTGTGTTGGGAGTGTTTCAGTCAACATGCCAACCTGGAATTTCATCTAGTCAAGCATGTTACGTTTGTGTGTATGTATGTGCATGTGTGTGTATTTTTGTGACTATATGTGAATAAATATGTGTGCCAGTAATATGTGTATATGCACACATTCAAGCACAAAAAACATACACACACATGTACATATGTATGTATAGTTAGTATGTGTATGTGAATGTGAGAATATGTAGATATTATCCTAACCATGAGGTACAACAAACTAAATATACAACTTTATGAGTCATGTTAAAATTCTGAGGTTTCTCAGCAGATTTGTTTTATGTGACTTGCTTTTTATAATACCTGTTGTACGAATGAACATTAGAGTGTATTATTGTGAGTAATTTGCTTTGGGCTGAGCTAGGAGGGCAAATTACTAATAACTGAGAATAGTTTTATAGATCACATATTGGATATATGTTTAAATTCTGATATGCACTTTGGAAATCCATTTTGAGTTTGTCTATAGAGTTGGGAATATGCTATATGCTGCAAGCTGTTTTCAGACAGTTATATTTTGTGACACACATTCAGTGGGAATATGATCTGCTGAAATGTTTGGGCTGTGAAAACTCCCACACTGTGACAGATGTCAGGCCCAATTAAGTGACTCATATCCAGGTTTCTGTCCAATAGGATCTCCCATTAAATATCAATTTATTAGATATTCCAGCCCCTTCCCACCCCTTATCTCTTACACCATCTCAAGGCTGAATTCATTGGTACCAGGAGAGAAAGGAAACACAACATATCATTCTGCTCCCGTCCTTAATTTTACGGTATTGATAGCAGTAACAAGGAACATTAGTTTTGGAAGACATTATCTTTGATGACATCTTCAGGCTTCTTTCAGAGATACTGTGAAAAAGGAGGTGGGCAGTCATTCAGACTGAACCTTAAAGGAAGATTCTTTGAGAACAATTATTCTGTGACCTTATCCAGCATCTGATTAATTTTTATTTTGTAGTGGTAGAAGAAGAGACATCAACTACATAAAGCCTTATCTCTAAATTTCAACTGGATGCCTTTTGCTTTCAAAGGGAAATCATGCTGTAAGCTCTTATCTGTACATCTTCTTGTTAAATGGTTTAGCAAACGGGAGACAGCCTGACAAAAACTACATCTTATCACCACCACCATCTTTGCTGCTTCCATCTGAATAAGAAAAAAAATCTTTTCATCTACAAGATTTTATCTGTATGGGATCATTAATGCTATGTCCAGATACTTGAAGAGATATCATGTTTGCCAAAAATCTCAATCACATATTTTAGTTTCTTGTGGAGATTTGTAATCCCTGGACTACAGATCAATATTCAGTTTTTAATCAGGTGAATTATCAGACAATAAAATACCTTTGTATTAGACTTTTTTTCTACAGAACCCGAAGAATAAAAAGCACACAAATAACGGATGTAAAATATGTTTTCAAGTAAACAAAACAAAAAGACTAAACCCCTAATTTGAAAGTTACATTTTGGGATTGAGTTCATTTGCTGGAATCTTATTTAAGGACTTTAAATATTTTCATTGCACAGAAATAATTTATTTGAACATAATTAGAGGTAAGTGCTGGTAGAATTTGATTTCTGTCTATATTTCTGTGGTAGCAAAATGCAGCAATAAGGCTAAGGTTTTATTAAATCTGCAAAATAACTGTGCTGTATATAAAGTGTTAGTGCAAATTTTACAAAACAAAAATGTCTTTAATAATACTAATGACTGAATCAGCCACATATATACTGGTGCAGAGTTTTGATTTACCAGTGAAATATCTGATAAACTAGTGCATTGCTTGTTTTACCAGTGAAATCTAAAAAATATATATATATATATATATATATATATATATATATATATATATATACATATATATATATGCTCACATTAATATTCAGATTCTCTTCTACTAAAGTAAAATTAACTTCATAAATGCATTTTAAAATCATTATTTTGTGCAACTGAGTATATGATTCATGTTTGTTAAATACAAACTTACCGTTTATCTATTTTAAAATCTTAGACCTGAAAACATTGCATAGACTGTTCAAACAGACTGATACACACACACACACACACACACACACACACACACATACACACACACACACACACATACTTGTGCTGTTTTAAGTTTGGATTTTACATCTAGTAAAATCAGTGATCAACTTTAATGTATTTGTTATTCCCTATAGATAAAATTCAGTATTTTCAGTTTTGGTAGGGTCTATAAGAAATGTTGCACACATTACACATATTAAATATATGTGCATTTTCTTTTTTTATATTTTACAATGCTGTTTTGGTATCTTGAATATAACATTTACATGCACTTATTGCCTTTATTTATGTTTTCCTACCATTTTAGCATGTTTTGACTATAGTTAGGACATATATAGTGTATATATTTGCATGTAGAACCTTAGCTTGTAGGCCCTGAAAAAAAATCCAGCTTCTTCATAATTGTTTTGTATTTTCTTTCTGATTTTAGTGTAAAATTGGTTTAAATATGCATTATACCCTTTCAATATGTATATTCTGTGCTGTATTTTCATTGCTGTATGTTAGCTTTAATTATTTTTTATGATTTCTTGCATAAACTAAGGTGCTGCTTTGTTTATATTCCTTTCCATGTGATGACTGGATCCTTTCTTCTCTCTTTGGAAAAACCTATATGCATCTTAATATCATTACATTTTCACAATAAAGCCTGTTTCATATACATTATTTCAGTTCAAACTGAAAAAAAGTGAAGCTTTTTCATTTATTTTTTATTTTTATTATTTTTATATGGTTGGTGTAAACACGGAAAGTAAATAATACCTTTGTTTCAGACTTAAATTCCTAGTGCATGTCTGTTTGAGTTCTGTTTTAATATAATTTACATGGTTATTGCTCAACTTTTCCTCGTTTTATTTAAAAAAAAATAGTGTTTGTTTTACATGGCATTTATTGATAGGATGCATGTTGTGTAACTGGTACAGAATTCTATACAGCTATCATTCTGAAAAATACTTTCCTAGTACACTTTGCTATATTTTATTATCTACCTTCATAGAACTACAGGTGCATTCTCAGTACAGCATCTTGTTCCTTCCACACATGAGCAGATAATCTGTTTGCATTTACACTGCTTAATGCATATATGTATATATCATCCTAAATTTAAACCTGATAATTTATAATGTTTCCTTTTCCCTAGAGACTTTACACTGTTTCGTAAAAATGATGCTGAGCCCAGACCAGCCCGACTCAGATCACCCTTCACAGTCTGACCCTGAGTCAATGGTTAATGAAGTAAAAGTGGGTTGTGTTTCTGATTTTGAGACTTTGGAAGGAGATGGAAAAGGCAAAATAGCACATCCTCAGCAACTTAGTCGAGAAGAGAAGCGCAGAAGGAGACGGGCTACAGCCAAGTATCGCTCTGCTCATGCAACGAGAGAACGGATTAGAGTTGAGGCTTTCAATGTAGCTTTTGCAGAACTGAGGAAACTGTTGCCTACCCTCCCCCCTGACAAAAAATTATCCAAAATTGAAATTCTCAGGTTAGCTATATGCTATATCTCATATCTTAACCATGTACTGGATGTTTAGAGTCACATAAAATATATACACAAATTAAATTAAAAGAGAAATCTGGACAAAGAAATAACCTGCAAAATATTTATGTTTTGTACTCTGTTGGTACAGCATACATCTCATTCATGAAATTTTGTCATGTAATTAAAAATCAAATGCTAACAAAGCACTTGGATATTTATATAGAATTGAAGTTTGCCCTTGCACTTAGTATGTAGTTGATCTGTTATATAATGAAAGCAAACAAATCAAGACTTAAATCAACAGATGATGAGACTGCGTACTCACTATCTCTAGGAAATAATGAATACAAACTAGTAAATGCTATTTGGTGTATGGTTCAAAACTATTTCACTAATAGAATGTTACCACACTAAAATTCATATTTTAAAATGTACGTGGAAATGTTGCCTCTTAGAATTTTAAATATGAAAATGGAAAATACAAAATGGCACAAATGGCAGAATAACCAAGAAAAAACTTGTATAAATTGTTCATTGAATGTAAAGAGCAAAAACTAAATATTTTGCAGGCAGATATGTGTAATACTTTTCAGGCAGACGTAGTAAATTCAGCTTAAACTGTTGGTACTCTAAGGTAAGGACTATAAAATAATGAACAAATAGAAGGCTGACAAGTGCCCCTTTTTATCCAAAAACATCTAATTGTGACCTTAAAATGTCTTAAGGCTACAGGTAAAATGATAATATTATTTATTTATATAATTTTTCAACTTATTTTTATGAATGTATTTATTTTTAATAGTAGTTTTGAATAATTTGTGCCAATTTGTTAATATGGTCAAGTGTTTACACCTTTACTGTAAACTGTTTATGTCTCTTTTGGTGTTTGTTGAAAGTATAACAAAGTGATATTTTGGCTCTTATATTGCACTTGTATCTGGATTTGTTTTTCTGTTCTAAACTATATTTTGTAAATTTACTTGTCTAGTCTGGATACTTTTTTTCTGTGAGCTTGAGAATAGCACACCAATATTGGGGTAGAGAGTTTTAGAACATGTTATTCTTTTATGTATATTTTGTCAGACACTGTCAAACCAATACAGGGCAGACTGTTTCTCTGAATTTTGGAAGAATTTATTAGAATTTTATTCCTGAAATTCTAGAACTATCTCCCTTTGTTACAACCAAAAATGATTTTTGCAAGTTTCTTGTTATTTGGTGTGAATCTCTTTAAAAAAGAAGTGCATTTTGTAGTGGAAACAAACATATCTGCTATCCAAAGATATTAGTCTTTTTCAGGGTTTCTATTGTGTCTTTGTTGCTTTATATACGCAATATTTTGTAGTGAAAATAGATAAATCTGGTTTCTAACTGAGACATTTTTCATATTTATTCATGAATGGTGCACTGTTTTGAATATAAATAAATATGTAAACTCTGAGTGCTACTTTCTTGTATTGCCTCTTGCAGCTGTAGCTGTGTTTAAACGTGCATTACAGATTATATAACAGACTTACTGACATTCAACAAACTAAACCAGACTACTTCTTGAAGAAATGACAGGCAGTGTGGATTTGAAAGTTTTCCCTTTGGAACAGAAATAGCACTTTATCTTTGTTTGCAGATTTGCCATTATTATAATCCTTAGACTAAGAATTCAGCTTTTGCAGATGCAGTATTTTTGTTTGACATGATGAATGTTCGTCCAGCTTTAAAAAGTAGTGCAGTTAATCTTCTCCATTTCTGCCTTTAACCTTATCATTGATTGCTACCAAGTAGGTATTTTTAAGAAAATACACTCATGTTTTTGTGAAAGCTTTCAGGTAGGGATAAACTTCCACAATAGTTAGTTCTCTTAAATTTCACAAATTTTGTCAAATGACAATAGCTCTATAGTACAGAACCAAAACAAGAAATGCAGACTTTATGTTTAGAGGTGTGCTTTCCTAGGTGGGTCACTATAGGGGAAAAAAAAAAAATATATATATATATATATATATATATATATATATATATAGTGTACATAAAATCAAGCCACAGTTTAGAAGACATTCTACGTTTCTTGATTCTTTATTTTGAAGGAGTACATGGGTGTGTCTAATATGGAACTCCCATAGATATGCCATAGGTTTTCTTTCTGCATTTAGTATCTCTGGATGTGATTTTTCTTTGGCTCTCTGTATTGTTTTGTGATAAAATATTCTTTTCCCTAGGGAGGTGGGCAGGTGTTGCTCCAGTCGAGCGAATGGAACTAAATTACAGGACCGTCTGTCACCTCCTCTGGGAAAAAGATTTGGGGAGGGGAATAAAAAATTAAACAGGAGGAAGAAAGCATGACATCAGACTGGTGTAGATGTGAAAAAATAAACAGGAATTCCTCCTGCCATTTAAAATAAAACTGTTGACAAACTGGAAACAAAATGCAGGAACAGTAAACATTCAGTATGGTACTTTCAAGCATCTAACAACAAATGGTTATATCAATACATTTTCTTAACTAATAAGTTTTCAAGACATGATCAAATTAATAAACTAGCATGCATTATAGTCTAAATAAGTCCATATATAATGTTGTTTTTTATGGGTATAGTTAAATTTAGGATGACCTGTCTATTTTGCTATACAAAGGAAATTATTACCTTGATTTTTAAAATTATAGTGTATGCTAGGGTACAGCAGCTTTAACAAAATAATCATAAAAAATACAACAGACATCTCTATATGTTCATGAAAAATACAACAGTTTTAAAACATACTTAAAAATAATTGTAGAGTTTTATCTTTCTAAAAGAGAAGACAGTATTTATAACAAAGAATTGTTTATTATTTATAGAATGAGTTAAAATGAGAAAGTTGTTAATTTGTGTTAGGAGTAAAATAAAGATACACCAGTCAAATAATACACCTGTCAGAAGAAACAATTTAATAATTCAAGGAAATAATAGTTTATTTGTTAAAGACATCAGCTTACAGTACAAGTCAATAGAAGGGAAAGAATGTTTACATTTAAAAAAAAAAACACAACATGATTAATAAAAAGACAAATGACACTCAACGTGTTGCATACATGTTCAACAGAAGAAGGATACACAAACGTAATCAGGTGTAAGGAAATTATATAATACAAACAGGTATAAATGCTTGTATTGAACTTATAGGAAACAGCCTTCTAGTTCTCCTGAGAATAAAGGGCTAAGCTGTCTAAGACAGAATGAAATTTGCCACAGCTATATTTCATAGTGGTTGGCATTATACAAGATTATCAAGGAAATTAAATGGAGAGAAATGATGGCACTGTGCATAATTACAGCTGAAGGGAGTAATTATCATTCAGAATATGAAAGGTGGAGGGGAGGATAAAGCATTAATAATCTTGAGACAAATAGATGCAGTCAATCCACTTTGATCTCGTAAGAAGCACAGAAGTAAATGTTTTCATGCACAGAAAATAAATTCTTTCCTGGGGATTTTTAGATGCATGTTATACAAAAAGTATCTGTAGGAGGTACCTGGGAATACTTAAATATAAATTGCATTTTTCAGATTTGGTAATACAGCAAATATAAGATGTAGCAAGAGTTTTTGTCAAATAAAAGAATGAGTTATACCGAAAAGTGCATTGTGTAAATTCTCGGCATGAGATCTACATGCAGAAAGGTGACTGACTATTTCATTTTGAAAGCAGCACTGGTAAATTATAATGCATTTCAATAAATTACATGGTACTGCATTTCTTTGAAAACAATTACTAAATTGAGCTCTTTAATTTCAGGCTTATATAGCCAGATAATTATTTATTATGACAGATTCTACTTTTTTTCCTATGGACTAGCTAAAACTTTAATTAGCCAGTTCTACATTTCCAGGCAGTTATCTTAATATGTACCATAAATATTGGTGATTCACTAATAATAATACTATGAGCAAATTGTAAGTCAGTATATTGTATTATAGGCTTGTCTTTTTTGGTATGTTTAATATAATCACTAAATAATATAAATTATACCATATAGATGCTTCATAAATTTAAATAAATTATATATACATGGGAGAATGGATGCCAAGAAACACCAAACATCACAATTTTCATTCATTGTTGCATGGGTACAGCTTCCAGTATACAACGTTATTTTCCAGCAAGCTACAAGAACAGTTGTGATACAATGACACATTTATTTATCCCATCTGCAATGAAAGGCTGGAGTACTGCAGTCCAGATCTGTTGCACATACTGAGCTTGTATAGCCCTTCCTAAGATGTCGAAACACAAAGAAAAATAGCTTAACTGGTAAACAGCCGGGTCTGCTATAAGTGCTCACATGCTAGTAGCCTGCAACAAACCTGCTCATGCCACTTGTTCTAATTGGCAAGCACCCTAACTCCCACTAGCCCATTCCTAGTTAATTGCCTAGCCCTTTCACCACTTGGCACTACTTTACTGCACAGCTCTATAACCCTAAAACTCCCACCAGGTCCATAGCTTGAAACCTAAAGTTCCCAATTGCTCCCTAAATCTAAAACTCCATCCCCCACTCTAAAACTAAAGTACCTGACCACTTCCTAACCCTAAACCTCCCCTTCAACTCCCTATACCTTAAGCTACCCTCTCCCTAAAGCTAAATCCCACTCCTGCTTGCTTTCTTAAACTGTATCTATACTCCCAGACCTCCACTTCCTCCCAGTGGCTGCTGGACTTATTTTGCTCAAAGATAGCTTCTCTGTTCAGGTGTGATGCAGCACAGCTGTCAAACCTTGCACAAACAGGTATTCGAGTTTGATAGCAAGCCATCAGTCATGAACATCAAAGGAAGCCAGAGTCCCTGGCTGTGCTACAGCAATCTTTGCATGCCTCATACTTGGGCATTTGCAGTAGTCCCTAACTTACTAGCTAGACAGGCATGTCCAATAGATAGATAGACAGAAAGACAGACAGTTAATTGGAAACAATCACATCCAGACTTGTAAACTTACTGCTGCTATGCTTGTATAGCCCTTGCCTATAGCTCTTACCTGATACTGAGTTTGTAGACTATCCTGATTTTGCATCATAGTTTTTGTCTCTTTCTTGCAAAACTTCTGGCAAATTATTGAGGATTGCAGTAACTAAATAATGACAAGCATCTGATTTTCCTTCTGCATGTTAATGCAAAACCTGAACATTTAAAATCTGTCCCTGTTTTTGGGCTTATGTCCCACATTCTTTCAGTCTTTGTCACTGATTATTGTGCTGGTCTGTCTCATGTATTGAATGTAACCCAGATCAGGGATCTATGTAAGTGTAAGACAGACACAAAGACAGGGCCATCAAGATTAAAATGCAAGTGTGTCCTGGCCTGCTTCATATGTAACTTGTTAATGCTTTAAATGGCTCAGCATGCAGCAAGGAAACCGCAGTTCACACATGCGTCTCTGGCTGGTGCAAAATTTCCTGCATTACAAACGCTTGGATGAGAAGAAGATAGTGGAAAGTCAGAGGTGCAGCACTATTGAAGGCATTATGTGACCTCTCTACCAACTAGCACTACTGATTCTAATGTCACATATCAGTGTTGGCTGTCTAGTAATGTCTTTCGGCTTTTCCCAGTTAGGGGTTTCCACAGCGGAACTCTGATCCGCTAATGATTGGCAGTGGATTTTTTACGGTGCCGAGTTGCCAGCCCGATGGCCACCCTTCAAATAAGGCACACCCATTCACACATGCACCTATCTACATGTCTTTAACTTTGGTGTTGGCTGTCTACACTCCATGAATACAGGCATCACTGTCTTCTTTGTAGAAATTATACAGTGTATAGCACAGTTTATTTATTTATTTCACGATTAGTTAACTAAAGTGATTGGATGGTCAGGAGACCCTTTTAACCACAACCTGGAACAAGAAGGATACATTTAATATTATATAAGCAAAAAGTTTAGAAATTACAAATGGGAGATTGTGATGTTCACATTCACGTATGGATAAATGCTGTGATATAGCATGCAATACCTTTTTGTCCAGAAAACTGTAGTAATTGATTAATGTACTGAAAATGATGAGGGGCTGTATATACTTCCATTGCTAGGCAAATAAATGTTTTAACCATCCAGTCATTGTAAAAGAGTTAGATTTGGGTTGGTGTTATAAGTTGACTGAAGTCTTGTAATTACCATAGAGGATAACTGCTTCCCATAATCAAAAGTATGCAGTTTGATTCCTTCCGCCTCCATTTGTCTGATGTGTGACTCTGAGCAAGTCACTTAACCAGAGAATGTTCCTGTGTCTTCCCTGAAAAGGAGCACTGGTATCTAGTGGGTTGACCTGGTTATCAAGTGAATAAAAAAGTGTTAAGAGCAAGAATAATGTAATGATACCACTATATCAGCATAAGTACAGGTGGATGTTGTTAGCTGACTAAGAGGCATGGTGGAAATTCTGTTTTTTTTCTTTGCCTTGGCTATTGTCTCACTGTCTATCACCTGAGTCTTCATAATTCCGGGAGACTTGATGAAGCCACCTCTCAGTAGCCCTCTCCATCATGGGTCCGGTCAAGATAAACAGTGATTACCTCCAAAGTTACAATGTAACAACTTTTGACGGCATGAGTGACGCAGCTTTTTTCTTTGATGTTACATCTTGCAAAACCAAAGTTGTGATCTTACTTTCACTTACTATTACAAGCTTTTTATTTTATATTTTTTATTTACAAATTTTACTTTATTCATTAAGGCCGTTATTCTTTTATTTTACTAGCCTCCTTTTGCCCAGGAAGTACCAGGATATATTTTAATGCCAGTTCAATAACGACTGGCTATGTAAAGGACTGACAGGCTGTGCAGCAGAAAAAATAAAGAGAGAGAATATGATACTGCTTGCTGGCTCTGCACTGGTATTTTAAATGAAGAGGTGTGCTGATGTTCAGTGAACACTCTGAGAGACGCTATCATAAGCTTCTGACAAAAGGGATCAAGCAATGGGAAAGCTTGAGCATTTGCTTTTTGTAATATATAAATCATTCCTGTAAAAAGCACTATGTAGAGGACATTAGGGCTGGGATGTTTTGTCACAAATAACAGGGCAATATAACACGACAAAATATTGACAGCAAACCAGCCATGCTCCAGGACATAATCCTGGAGCATAGAAACTAAAAAAACAACGATTTTCATGGGGTGGGGTGGGGGGTGAACACTTTGGTACTCACCATGTGTGTGTGTGGGACTTCCTACTTATATATACCAACTCCAAGATCACAAAAGAACGTGAAAAGGGCTCAATCTCTTCTCCACTATGACAGGAATCTGGTACATCTTTGTTGATTATCTGTGATTGACTAAACAATGACGGACAACATGCAACTTGATATAAAATGAAGGAAACCATATATATGTGTGTGTGTGTGTGTGTGTGTGTGTGTGTGTGTGTACATGTATGTATATATATATATATATATATATATATATATATATATATAGGTCTACCTGATAATGCTGAAACTGCAAAACGCCGATGACAAGAACACCGACACCGGAAGATCAACAATGGAGATGATCAACAGTTGAAAATCCCGACGCTGAGAACACTGACATGTTAAGGTAAGTGTGGGGTTAGGGGAGAATTAAGTGAGTTAGGGTTAGGGCATGGGTTAGGTGAGTGTGCGATAGTGACAGACTGTAGGGTTAGGGGTGAGTTAAGTGAGTTAGGGTTAGGGCGCGGGTTAGGTGAATGTGCAATAGTGGCGGACCTTAGGGTTAGGGTTTAGGTTAAGCTTAGTGCATAGATAGTTGTGTATGTAAGGTTTTAGTGTAGGTTTGTAAGGTTTTTGGTGTGTTTGTGTTGTGTGTGTGCTTTTTGGACAGGGGATTTGTTTTGTTTGTTGATTGCCAGGATTGTGGTTTGTCGGGCATGTGAAGTTTCGTGTTTTTGAACTTTCGGTTTTGTGGTGTTGGTGATTTTGTTGTCGGTGTTTTCATGTGTCGGTGTTATCAGGTAGACCCATATATATATATATATATATATATATATATATATATATATATATATATAT
>NC_056736.1:264998086-265000586 GCF_019279795.1 Protopterus annectens | reverse complement strand
GATTGTGATTTGATTATTAAATGTGTCTGTCTGTATGTCTGTCTCTGTCTATCCATCTATCTCTCAATCTCTCTGCTACATCATACTTTTGAATGCATGTCTGCCTTTCTACGTGTGTATGTATCTATCTGTTTGTTTATGTAAACATGTATCTGCCTTTCTTTCAAGTTAAGAATGCATTGCATGAATATGTTCACTTACATAGGTTCATAGGTTCATAGGTTGGTACTAGGCTATCGGCCCTAGGGCCTATACAAGCCTAGCCAAACAATTCCACGGATATTTCTTCCCACAATATTTACTTCCCTGGACCCCTGTCTAGCAGGGTGACTGATGTGATCCCTGGGGTGAATTTCCTATCTCCCATCCAATCATCAAGGTTTCTTTTGAAGAGGGCCAAGGAGGCCCTCTGCTTGACATGTATGGGCAGTCTATTCCAGGGTATGGAGAGTCTCTGGGTCAGGAACCCATCCCTCCAGCATGTTTTGTTCATTGTGATGACAAGGTTTAGATCCTTGGAGCGTGTGGCTTTGAGGGATTGGGATTTCTTTAAGTGGAGCATGTCCAATAGCTCAGGGTTTGACATGGCCTTTTATGTTAAACAGAGATTGCCTCTGAGTAGACGATATGCCACAGAGTATAGCTGGAGTTTTTTTAGATGGTCAGCATAGGGCATCTGCTTTAGGCCTGTGATTCTTTTAGTGAGTTATGATGTTATGCTGTATATGGCATCTTTCAGACCTCATGGCTTAAAAGTATTTCATATCTTTCAGAATCATTTCTTCGCTGAGTTGTTCCTAAGATTAATGCATACATTTTTCCTGGATATGGGGACCAAGTTGTTAAGGTCTTTATATAGCTCCAGGTGCTGTGTTCAGACTTGACCTGTGGCTACTGTTATGTGGAGTTTGCATCTTTTCATTGTACTCCAACAGGTTTCCATTAGGTAATATGGTTCATTTACCTCTCCAGAAAATATTGGTCCTAGTTACTCTAACATACACAATGTGTTGTTTTAATTCTTGCTCTGCATTCCTCAGGTCATACCTAAATTGGGTCTGATAAGGATCATTTCTTTTGACTGTGAGTGGTATTTATCTACCACGCCACAACAAAAGAAGTGCAGAAATGTAATTAAAACTACTGCAACTCAAAAATCCTTATTTTACTGTGATATGAGAAACATATGCCTCCATATTTAATTACATTGTTGATGTTGCAGTCATTTTCCTGTCTTTAATCCCTCTCCTGAAACAATAAATCAACTATCTCTCTTACAATGGCATAGTGCTGGGCATTCTGAGTATTAAAGGAATTGACTGATAGATCACTTTCTATAATAATGCCAAAAGCATTATTAACAATTAGAAAAGATGAAATTATGCCAAGCGCATGGAGGTAAAATGTGAAAGACACATATATTTTCCCCATTTTTTGTAGATGTCAGAACAAGAAAGGTCAGGACATAAAAATACCAATACCTCACAAGAAGATAGGGAAGATGTTGCTATCTTATCAAAGACAGGAGATGTGGCTGGGGTGGGGGGGGGTGTAAAATTGCAAAAGTATTACAGCACAAAGTGAGAGAAGTAGATTTTATTCACAGGAGCAACAGATGGTGAAAAACATGTAGCATTTTAAAAGCATGGTGCAGATTCAAGTATAGAAATGAAAATGAGCTCACCACTGATTCACTAATGAGGGAAGAAGAGGCAAACTAAAAACTGTTGACCTTGCTTACATGGTACTAGTATTATGAACGTATAATAACAATAATAATAATAATGATAATAATAATAATAATAATAAAATAGCAAAATCCATTCTTTGGCCTTTACTTTTTAATACATATGAGATGGACATAGTTCATGAAGGAAGTTATCACAAAACAAACATCATATTAAAAATGTAACTGCCTACATTCTGGAACTGTCTGTAATATCCTCAGTTTTGTCATAACCTGGGATTTGTCATTATCAATTAAAATAGCTGAAACTGAGTAAAATAATGATGGAAAAATAAGCAGGAAAGAATACAGCAGTTCTGGAAATAATAGTTTTGAAGGGAGCAAGCTTATATGTTTTGCTCTTGCTGGTTTACACTTATTGTCTTGAGGACTGGTAGACCTTCTCAATTACTAAAGGGAAATATTCTTTTTTAAGGCTTTAGAAGAAACACATAAGGACAAAACTCAGAAAAGAAGGTAAATTAAAATGAATTGTTAATTTGTTACACAAGTCAGGAGTGAGTAAAATAAAAGGGAAACTAGCAACTGTAATGTCAGAGCAGAGAGTGGAGACGATGTAAGTAATCTAATCAATGTTATAACTGTAGAGCAGCTTTAGTTGGTTTGTGCAATATAATACATTTAATGTGGACCTGTACTCCACAGTTCTGTAGTAAAAATGGGAAGTGCCCAGCTAAATATTCCTGTCAACAAAAGTCAGTTCATGCATACATACATACATTCAAAAGTAGATAAACATAGAGGTTATCTAAT
>NC_056736.1:264878086-264988086 GCF_019279795.1 Protopterus annectens | reverse complement strand
ATCTAATCTGCTGTTCAAACTCAGATAAATGTCTTGCAGTCAGGCAGAGGCAGAATTACCTATGACTTGACATTTAATGCTGTTTATTAATTTATCTATAATTTACTTGTGTGTGATGGTGCTAACTACTATGCACTGTGAGCTCTCTATCAAATGCTGCTGTTACTGCTTCAAATAAATGTCACAAGATTTAAAAGACAAGATACGCCTTAAACAAATTCATGATGTTTTATATGTAACAGAAGACGTTCCCCTGTGTTATTTTGGATAAGCTCCATTATAATTTTCCCCATGAAGCTGCACCTACTACACAATGAACTTGACCAGCTGTCCTCCAGGTTTTGACTCACATAGCATATTCCAACTTCCACTGAGCCATGCCATTATAATCACAATGATCTCTTAAAACTCATCTTTACCAACATCACAGAGAAATGTATTGTAGTCTCCATTTTACCAAACTCTGTATGTGATCACTGTATCACATACTCACATTGGTCCTTTAAGTACAGAAAGACACCCCTAGTTCTAATAAATGTATTGATTTATTTATTTGCAGTTTTTTATCTAGTAAGTAGATGGTCTAGTGACCCTTTACATCTGTTTCTGAGGCTAATAGTTGAGCAGAGGAAAGATGGTAACAAGTAGAATATGTAAATTAGATAGTTCTGCTACAAGAAATAGAATAATAGTGGTCCATTTAGTGATATACATGCACTGTAAGAAATTAAGAAAAATAGCAAATAGCAATATTGCATACTTACATAATTTCAGCAACTGCAGTGATAAGAAGCAGTTTTACTTCCATTATGTAGATGCCATTGAATGTAAGATTAAACACTATATTGGTTATCAAAAAAGTAAAATCTACTGATGTGTGTTACCCTGTATCCTGAAAACAATTGCATACACATTCTTGCTGAAGGTATCTTTTTCAGTTTTGATTAGCAAGCAGGTCCTTCCACTCAGAGAAAGATAACATTCTTATTTAATTAACTCATCAGAACAAAAGGCAATACCCAGATTTGCTCTGAGCTACTGCATAACGGTACCTCCTATAACGAGCCAACAGATATTGCCAATATACTGGCTGACAGAGTCGGTGCCAACTTTACCTCCCCCCAAAGGACCAATCACAACATCAGTAGATTGCCAGGCACCCAGTATTACTGCTGTCCAGGTTAAAACAGCACTGTCCACGGCCAAGACTACAGCTTCTATGGGACCTGACAACATCCCTGGCTGTATTCTACATGAACTACAGAGTGAACTGACACCTCACCTGTGTGCCCTGCTCAATCACAGCCTCATCTCAGGCTTTGTCCCTACCGAATGGTGCACTGCTATAGTCATCCCTCTCCACAAAGGAGGTGTGACTACAGACCCTGGGAACTATCGCCACCTTAGCCTGACAAGTTTGATATTTAAAGCTATGGAATGCATCGTCATGGACCTAATAAACAAGGATATAGGGAATCTCCAAACTTGGGATCCCATACAGTTTGGTTTTGTGAAGGGTAGATCATGCCTGCTCAACTTGGTCGACTTCTTTGAGTTAGTCACCAGAACTGTGGATGAAGGCAAGGTGGTTCATATAGCCTACCTTGATCTGGGCAATGCCTTTGATACCATTCCCCACTCAGGAATCCTAGAAAAACTCACTAAGCTAGGCATCAACCCCTAGATCACTAGGTGGGTTACGAACTGGATCACAGATAGAACCCAGAGTGTGAAAGTAGCTGACTCCAAGTCAGACAGCCAACTAGTCAGGAGTGGAGTTCCACAGGGTTCGGTCCTGGGTCCTCTCCTGTTTGGTATCTACTTCTCTGAAGTCCAGGCCAACAAGAAGGGATTCTGGCTGACAAAGTTCACAGATGATTGCAAGTTGGGAGCTATTATTAACTCCCCAAATGATGTTGACATCCTACAGAATGGCCTCCACTGAGACCAACGACTAGTGTCAGAACCATGGCCTTAAGCTCAATGCCAAAAAAATGTGTCATCATCCCATCTGGGAAAAACCAAGCTCCTGTGAATTACCACATTGATGGTAGTCCACTGAACACAGAAGGCGTTATAAGAGATCTGGGAACACAGGTTGACAGCATCCTCTCTTTTGATCACCACATTGCCACTGTGGTCAGAAAGTCCTTCTATGTGGCACATCTTATTACTAAGGGTTTTATATCCAGGAAGAAAGAGGTCATTGTCTCCCTCTACTCTTCCTTCATTACCCCAATCATCAACTACAATGCCCCATTTGGCATACACCTCACTAGACACCTGCAACAACTGGAAAGGCCACAAAAGTACCTCACAAAGAGGATCCTAGGCCTTAAACACTTGTCCTATATGGACAGACTCAAAAAAAACTAACTATTCTCTGTCTCATATCACCTAATTAGAGGTGAGCTCTGCTTGACTTACAAAGCCATGTCTGCCCCACTCTGTTAGAAATGCTACAGCTAAAGAAATCCCAATCCCTCCGCACCACATGCTCCAGAGACCTCAACCTCATTGCCACAATCAACAGAATGTACTGGAGGGACAGGTTCATAACCCAGAGACTGCCAATGCTATGGAATAGACTTCCCATACACATCAAACACAGCACCTCACTGACCCTCTAAAAAAGATATCTTGACGAGTGGATGGGAAATAGAAAATTCACCCTGGGGATAACTCCAGTGGCTCTACTCGACAGAGGCACTGGGAACTAAGGTCGGGTGGCACGATGCCAAAGTAATCCTATGGCTAGGCTTGTAAAGGCCCCAGGGCCATTAGCCTAGTACACAGCTATGAACCTATGAACCTATGTAAACTTTGCACTCTCAATTCCTTGTTAAATTAGTTCTGTCCTTTAATGCAATGATGCCTTAAAGGTAATAGATGCCCATGGCTGGTTAAAAGAAATTAAACAACAGTTACATTCCTAGGATAAAGCCTTGTATAGCTTGAAAATGCGTAATTTCTTTTCTGACCACCTTGCAAAACTAACATACTACAAAACCAGGTAAAATCATTTTATGAAACACCTAAAAATGCATACTGGACAGAAATATGGTTTACTATGGTAAAGACGAAGCAGATTTGGTCGAATAGTGGGATCACTGACTCACATGTGTGAAAGTGACAATATCGAATTCCGACATTGTCAAAATATGCCTCGACTTTGACCTTGGAACGGGCTTTAACATGGGTCGAGATAGGGGAGAAATTTGTACTTTGACAATGTCGGGTTCGACATTGTCGCTGTTCGGCCTCCAAACTTCGTCTAAAGCAGATTCCACCGAGTCCACTTTGACATTATCATAGTAAATCCAGAAATACATCTTAGTTGCATTTCTACATCATTCACAGAAAAAACATTTATTTAACAAAAACTAATCCTCTACATGAACAATAGTGACAGCCTACTAAAGAAATACACTATAACTTCCATTCTCAACTGTCCCTTCATCCTACCTTTCTACATGTTTATTCCAATCAGAGCAAACCTTGACTTTGACTTTTCCATCTTCTACATTAGAAATATCTCAAGAAAAGCCATTTCTGATCTTCATTGCAACAGAATGCCCCTCATGAGGAAATTGCTTGCAAAATTCCTTAAAAATACATCTGTATTTCATGACCCCTTTTACATACCTTTAGTCTATTCCTATGCCTTATGCAGGATGTAGAGGAAGAGATAAGTTCTAAGGAGAACAGGGGTAGTGTTTTGGAAATCTCGAAAGTTAAGTATTTGAGAAGACATGAGAAGAGAATGTAAGAGGAAAAGAACAGATGGATTTGGGAGGAGCTGTGTTAGCAAAGGAAGTTTAAAGGATAAGAAATGAAATAATGAGATGTGGGGAGTGGGTATGAAGAATATCTCCTGAGAAATTAGGCTGTGTTTACATTTTGGATTCATTATGCATTTAACTTGTATATAAAACAAACTCAGTGATAGTTTATACTCCACAAAGATTAGCCTCCTGCATGCCCATTAATACATCTGGCCCATGGAGAAACTAAGCATATATATGGGTCTACTTCTAAATTTCTAAGTTTCAAAACTTTGAATGTTTTATGGCCAAAACCATAAGAGCAAAGTTTTGAAACTTCAAACCATTTAAATGGAGATTGCAATACAGCACAGAACGGTATATTTACCATTTTCCTTGCTATAGTAGTGCGATCTTGAAGTTGGCATATTTAATTAGCAGGGAGTGTGAGGGGTGCAGGGAGGATTACCCCCCTGCAAAAATGTAAATATATATATATATATATATATATATATATATATATATATATATATATATTTTTTTTTTTTTTTTTTTTCATTTTTATTTTATATTTAAATTTCAAAACTTCAAAACTTTGATCTTATGGTCTCATAAGAAATTTGAGGTTCTGAAACTTCGAAATTTAAAAGTAGCCCATATAGATAGATATATATAGATATAGATATAGATTTATAGATACAGATATAGAGATATAGATATATATACACACAGGAAATATAGTTTTCCTGGTCATATTACAATAATTTACTACGTTTTGTGAACAGAACAATTTTCCTTGTCACAATACAGCAATTTAATAAGTTGTGTGATTGGAACAATGACAAACAGGAGGATGCTTTTCTGTTAAAATACACAACCATATTTTCTTTTATTTTTGAAGGGAGAGTCTACACTGATTACTTTGAATAAGCAAAGTCTGTGGTCATTTTTACAGTGGGAAGTAACAATAAGCAACTAAAAAGTTCTTGGATACTTCAAGAACTCAAGGAATCAGCCTAGGTTTCTGAATTATTTTTTTTAAATAAACAGTTCCATACATCAGCAACACATGCCATGTTAACATTTGCAATATCCATGACCATTTTCTTAATTAATTTCTGATGTTCATAAAAATATAGACAATATTAGTTGCTGAAGATTAATGGGCCAAGTAATCTTCCTGTGTTATGTGTAGATCACATATACTAATTAGTTTTTCATCCTTTCTAACTCTATGTTATACTGCAACTCCAAGAATAATGAACTTATAAAACTATTTTGTCAGTGCAGCATTCATAAAGATTTTGAGCAGCACCATGTTTACTAAACTCCTGACAGTGTAAGCAGAGAAGGAAGGGGTATTCATAGTCATTAAGACTATCTACTTTGTGAATGAGCACAGCTATGTCATGATTCAGAGGCCACTTACACTAATGCACGATGGCCTTGAATAAGCATAAATAAATGCACTCATAATGAGACGTAAATGAGGAATGATGTAACTCAGACTATGCTAATAAAGTATTCTCACACCTTTTTGTGATTCATAGCGAAATGTCCTGCTTTTCTGCTCCATCCACAGATATGTTATATAAAGTGGAGTCTTGACAGTTCTATCTAATTTGCAATCCAGAAAAATGCTGTCACTTGCTGTTAGCCTTGTTACTCCCAGGTCTGAGCTGCTTGTCTTGATCTAGCCAAAACTGCTTGTACCCGGTGATGCTCACTGGCCAATAACGCAGAGATATAGGCAGAAGATAACTCACTATATTTTTGATAATTTATTTATCTATTTATTTTGCATTTGTTGACCAGGATAGTCTGACTGGATACATGTCCATTTTCAGTGGAGGCCTAGGGAGAAAAGCTCCAAAGGTAGTTACAAAAGCAAATATACATAGCACAAATTAAGCACAGTTTACAGCGTTGTTGAGGAGATGGAAAGAGTACTCTGAAGGGTTAATGAATGAATGAAGAGAATGAGAGGGAGAGAAGGTTGGATGATGTGGGGATAGTGAATCATGAAGCACACTGGATTTGCAAGAAGGAAGTAAGGATAGCTATGAAGAGGATGAAGAATGGAAAGGCTGTTGGTCCAGATGACATACCTGTGGAAGCATGGAGGTGTATAGGTGAAATGGCAGTGGAGTTTTTAACCAGATTGTTTAATGAAATCTTGGAAAGTGAGAGGATGCCTGAGGAATGGAGAAAAAGTGTTTTGGTACCGATTTTTAAGAATAAGGGTGATGTGCAGAGCTGTAGTAACTACAGAGAGATTAAATTGATCAGTCACAGCATAAAGTTATGGGAAAGAGTAGTGGAACCTAGGTTAAGAAGGGACGTGATGATTTGTGATCAGCAGTATGGTTTCATGCTGGAAAAGAGCACTACAGATGCAATGTTTTCTCTGAGAGTGTTGATGGAGAAGTACAGAGAAGGTCAGAAGGAGTTGCATTGTGTTTTTGTAGACTTAGAGAAAGCATATGACAAGATGCCTAGAGAGGAGCTGTGGTATTGTATGAGGAAGTCAGGAGTGTCAGAGAAGTATGTAAGAGTGGTACAGGATATGTACGAGGGTAGTGTGACAGCGGTGAGGTCTGCGGTGGGAGTGACTGATGCGTTTAAGGTGGAGTTGGGGTTACATCAAGGATCATCTCTGAGCCCTTTCTTATTTGCAATGGTGATGGACAGGTTGACAGATGAGATCAGACAGGAGTCCCTGTGGACTATGATGTTTGCAGATTACATTGTGATCTGTAGTGAGAGTAGGGAAAGGGTGGAGGAGACCCAGGAGAGATCGAGATATGCTCTAGAGAGAAGAGGAATGAAGGTCAGCAGGACTAAGACAGAATATATGTGTGTGAATAAGAGGGAGGATAGAGGAATGGTGAGGATGCAAGGAGTAGAGGTGGCAAAGGTGGATGAGTTTAAATACTTGAGATCAATAGTTCAGAGTAATGGTGAGTGTGGAAGAGAGGTGAAGAAGAGAGTACAGGCAGGATGGAGTGGGTGGAGAAGAGTGTCAGAAGTGATTTGTGACAGACGAGTACCAGTAAGAGTGAAAGGGAAGGTCTACAAGAGGGTAGTGAGACCAGCTATGTTATATGGGTTGGAGACAGTGGCATTGACAAAAAGGCAGGAGTTTGAGCTGGATGTGGCAGAGTTAAAGATGTTAAGATTTGCACTGGGTGTGACGAGGGTGGACAGGATTAGGAATAAGTATATTAGAGGGTCAGCCCAGGTTGGAAGGTTTGGAGATAAAGCCAAAGAGACAAGATTACATTGGTTTGGACATGTGCTGAGGAGTGATGCTGAGTATATTGGGAAAAAGATGCTAAGGATGAAGCTACCAGGTAACAGGAAAAGAGGAAAGCCTAAGATAAAGTTTATGGTTGTGGTGAGAGAGGACATGCAGGTGGTTGGTGTGACATTGCAAGATGCAGAGGACAGGAAGAAATGGAAACAGATGATCCGCTGTGGTGACCTCTAACGGGAACAGCCGAAAGAAGATGATGATGACAGCCTCTATAGAGACATGTAAGTTATACAATCTCACAAACTTATGATATAGTTTAACAAAATACAACACAAATAAATTGCAGGTGTATTAGAATTGGTACAAAATATAACTGAGATTTAGTCAGGCATGGAGCAAGGACATAACCAATGAGAATTGAAATACTGTTTGAGACTTTTCTTAAATTGAGATTGGGTAGTCTCTAGAGTTATAATCAGGAATTACTTAATAGATTCAGAATGGACAGAGATTTTATAAGGGTCTTAGTGAGTGTGTATGACTCTCATTGGGCTACTGGAAGAATGTGTGGACTTTCTATCTCTGTGGATGCTAAGGTATGTATCACCCTCACTATACTTACCATGGGAATCTTCCAGAGACAAACTGGGGACACATTAGGGATCTTACAGGCTTCTTCCTTGAGGATACTGCTGCAGTTGCTGGATGTACTCATTGCACATGTGGATCAGTACACCTATTTCCAGGTGTCACCACAGGACAAAGCCAAGATTATGCATGTCTTTTATGGGGTGATATGTTTCCTTAAGGTACTCAAAGCAATAGATTGCACCTATGTTGCAATAAGGGCCACTTCTAGTCCACAGGCTGAGTGGTTCTATAATAGGAATGGCTGCCATTCTATCAAAGGCCAGGTACTGTGTAATGCATGGAGGTGCATCACCAAAGTGTTTGCCAACATTCTTGCAGTGCACATGATTCCCATATCTGGCACACTAGCAACACACCCACCCCTTCCTGCATGGCAGGATGCCCAGTGCTCACCTTGTTGGTAAGTGGAAAAATATATTTTTCTTTTTTCTATTGTATTTTCTGTTGTATTTAAGTAGTTATTCATGGTAAAATGCGCTGGTGAATACTAAACCACTTTTTCATTGTTTTGTCTCCCCTCTCTCTCTCTCTCTCTCTCTCTTTTGTCTTTCAGGTGATGTTGGATATCCACTGAAGCCATGGCTCATGACACTAGTGAGAAATCCAGGTGGGACTGCAGAAGATACCTACAACACATACCTGTCCCAGACCTGTATTGTTGTTGAGAAGGTCTTCAGCCTCCTGAGGAATCAGTTTAGGTTCTTGGATGAGTCTGGGGTGCCCTTCAATATGACCTAGCTACAGAATATGCAGGATAGCTACTGCTTATTGCACTCTGCACTACATGACCTCGCACCAGTCTGGTGGTGAAGTGACCCATGCTGCCACTGCAGCCTCCAGCCAGCAGCAGCAGTAAGGGACCCTATGTTGCAGTCTCATGCACGGCATACAGCTGCACAGGTAAAGAGGTAGTATCTATATCCAAACCATGGACCATAACATCCAGATTAGTTTACTTTCTTGTAAAGGCATATAGAGTATAACTGATGCATACAGTGACATGTCAGGCTATGCTGTATGGTGCATGGTCTGCTGTCACTATTCATCTGACATTCCTTCTCATCTTTAAATAATTTTTATTTTTTTATTTCAGAACAGCTACTAAAGTCTGTAAAAGTCATGCCTAAGTGCTTACTAGCTCCTGTTCAGTGATGTTGTAAGGCATCAGGTAAGTAATAATCAAATGTGTCTCTGTTTTACACAATAAATTCTACTGAGGTAGTGTACTGAATGTCTTCAAGTGGAACAATTAGTAAAAATGGTTAACTCAATATTTAACAGGCGTTCATAGCTTGAATTTCAATGAAAATGTATCATATTGTTATTCATATTTTGCACTGTTTTCACACTTTCAAATATGTTGTCTGTTGGCAGGATGCTTATTTTAATCTGTAATTTTCTCATTACTTTGTTTCCTTAAAAACCTGTGTATCACTACTTTTATGCTGTACGTAACTGCCAGCTGTAAGAATGGTAATGCAAAGAGCGTTGGTGCTAATGACTAAACTCACAGAACTGTAATATTTGAAGGAGTACTATTACAGCAATGAAATGCATACAGTTGAAAAGTGTCCTAAGCACCCCCATTCAAGAGAACTTATTCCCTTTCAATATATGCACTGATATGAGTTTGTGAAGGACAACTTGTAAGTAACACAAATAGTTCACTTGAATCACAGTAGGTTAAGGTCAGATGTGTCACACATCTCTTAAAGACAGGCTAGGTGATAACCGAAGTGATTTTGAAAAAAAGGCTGTTTGAGAGCTGTATGGTGAGCTGGTCTGATGTTGTAACCTACATGATGCAGGTGATCCTGCAGACATTGATCCAGCAGTGTTGCTGGAACATGATTGGGACCTCGAATGAGAAGTTCTGCTAAGTGTAAATGAAGCTGACATGGCCTACTTGAAATTTGTTGTCCTTAGTTACCCAACTAATTACAGTACATTCTTTGGAAGCACTTGTAGTTTCTTGTGATTGTCCACATGTCTCTGGAGAGTACATCATTCTCTTCCCCTTTCAAGACTGACTGAGGTGGCCACAAATTCTTTGTATGCACTGTACTAGGCATCAATGTGATCATGGTATTATCGATGCTTTGTGCCTATTTCAAGTAGTGCCGGAAATCCTCATGCATACCCTGGATGACGCTGACCACTTCCAGCTGACTGTCTGTTGCAGTGCTTTAAGCCCTAACAATATCACAGCACATTTGCTGCTGGGCAGGCAATTAATTTTTTCTGTGTTTCCTGAAATAGCTGTAACAAATTCCTGTACCTGGCTCCCCTTTGTAAGGTATGAATATCTGCCATCGTCCTGAAAGTGTTCACCTGGGTTTGGAGATACAGATGTAGAGGTGCATGGTTTCCCTTCCTGTACAAGTGTGTGTGTAATGTCAGCATGTACTTCACTTTGTGATGCACTGTCACTTCCTGCTGAGATATTAACGTGTTGTGGGGTGTGAGATTCTCCCATTAAACTTGGGGATTGCATGCCACTTTCCTCTGGCTGCCTCATAAATATAACTACCATATCATTGTCATCGTCATCATCATCCTCCTCAACAAGCATTCTGATTCTGATATCCTCCAAATTTATTGGTATATTGGAGTTTGCTTCTGCTGTTGATCCTGTAAAAGTTGATTTGAAATCATTACTAATAAAGAAAGAGCATAGACTGCTCTATGCTTATTAAGGAGGTGTGTGGGAAGCTTATCATGTAATTGTAATTGTCATGTGTTTAATATAATCATTCCTTGTTAGTATTCAGTTCTCTATATAAATTATGTTACTGTTTTTAAACAAACCTTCCCTGAGTAGATGAGTTTTGCTGCTCCTGACATTAGTAATAGCCAGTGTCCATTCCACCACTAATTATTCCATTGCTGTCATCTTCTGTGTCATAGTTATCATTATGGATGGAGAAAAGGTATTCCTCATCTGATGTTAATGGTACAATTGTTGGGAGGCCTCCCCTGTACTGGTACAGGCAATTGAATTCTGCTTCGCCTTGCTTCTAACACATTCTACAATATCATTTGCCCTCTTCGTGCACTGTGTTAATGTCTGGTTTCTGCCACTCACTGCATTAATGTCCAGAACAACTTGTTTCCATGTTTTTGTCCTCTCAGCTTGTTTGGGCTCCTCTTTACTAAGCAGACATGTCCCATATGTCCTCAGGACTGCCACGAGGGTACGATTTTCCTCATGACTGAAGTTTTCCTTTCTCTGCCTTGATCCCTTGTTTTGTATCATTACTGCATAGGAAAAAAAGAAGCCGAGGTGGTGCAGCAGTAGCGTTGTCACCTCACAGCAAGAGGTTCTCCCGTTCGATTCTCGGCTGGAGCGCCTTCTGTGTGGAGTCTACATGTCCTCCCCGTGGTTGAGTGGCATTGGAAAGACATGTGTAGGGCATCGAGCTGGCACCTTGGCACCATAAAAATCTACTGCCAATCATTAGTGGACCGGACTTACGCTGTGGCGACCCCTAACTGGTAAAAGCCGAAAGAAGAACAACAACTGCATAGGAAAACAAAAGGCCACAAATCAGGCAAATAACACAACAATGACCATGTGTGCCTGCCATGCTCCTATTAAAAAAGTTAAAAAAAAAAACATAAGTATATACACTTACAAAATCTCAGTCCACCTAAGTAAAGTTGTGTTATACTATTGTCTACAGCATCATAAATACATTCATAACAATAAAGCAATCACATTTTTAACAGATTCATCCTTCCTTTAGCCCCTGACATTTTTACATATTCATAATACCTTCATTTTTTCATTCTTCAGTGACACTCAGAAATCTTCAATTAAGGACACGTATGCTCAGCCAACAACATATCTTTGCTACATTAGTATTTCACAATTAAAATAGATATGCATGCATACTCACTAAATGACACCAAAATATGATTTTTCTCAGTGATCATTAATCATTTTCCCTGCTGCTGTAATGATTTTCCATATACAAATGACAGCTTTATGCTATTCACTAAAGCCATGATAATATGCCCATCATATCAGTAAGCTAAACATTTCTTCAAGGTAACTCACTAATTCCACGTCATTTTAAAGAGGACTGCAGTTTTCTAAGTCATTTGCTACCTAACTCGAGTAATCAGAACTTAATATGGTGGTGTTAAGCTATTTCATATTAATTCAGGTAAATTTACACAGGTTCTATTCAAATTGGGCCCTTTTATGCTTAGCTTTATAAATTGCAGTAATATGCAAATGTATATGGTCACATGCACGTCAGTCATTCTTGGTTGCTCATGAACATGGCCTCAGTTTCTTGTGAATGCACTGTGGAAAGCAGTGGCATCCACAGCAGTCCTCAGCAGTCCCCAGCATGCTGCATGAGTGTGCAGATAGCCTCAGATATGCTGAAAGCTGACTATATTTAGAAAAAACAAAATGGAGTCATATGTTTGACTGTGTGCACAACCATGAAGTATAATGTCTGCCCATCTAACATCATCTGACAAGCCTTTTCACCTCAAACCAGGCAACATTTAATAAAACTTGATAATGACACAAATAGGAGTATGTATTTTTGCAACCCTCCCAAGAAAAAATTAATAAATAAATAAATAACTGATGTTCTACAGCGTGAAGAAATGACATTCATGTGTAATATTTCAAAAAAGGTAAGTTAAGGCAATGCCCAGTAACTGTAAGTAATAGAAAGAAAATGATGAACGCATACTGTTTTTTATTTGCCACATAAATGAAAAGTGAATGCATTCCTTTATATAAAAAAATGTATGTGACAAATCAGTTTTGGTTACACCAAAGTTGCCAATAATAACAGTACCTGAGGTAATGCTCCTGATGGTTAACTGTGGTTGATTGAGGTGATAACACACCCCAGATGGAGTTTTTCAAACCTGTGAACCTTAGCCGTGCTCATTCTTTCTACATTCTGGCTTGTGCACTTTGTATGATGGCAACATCTATGTGGGCATGATCCCATGCTTCAAACTGGTCAGACAAGGAGACCTTAATAGTAGTTCACCTTTTTAGAGATTCATACGTGGATAAGATTCAGGAGTGCACAAGAGGAACTGAATGGAAAAAGACTGGCATGTGGCAGTAGCTGGGTGAGCACCTGTCATCCCAGACAGGGATCACTTACTCCAGTCAACAGTGCTGCCACACGTACAACAACCTACAGAAGCTAGGCCCAACCAGTAGGCTGAGTAGGCTGACCAGGTAGTGGTGAGAAGGCCAGAGTTCTAAAGTAAGCATGTTTTGAGGGGATCATATTAAACATAGGTTTAGAAAAATAAACTATAAAAAAGTTGCATAATTGAAGGTATTTGCTACGAGAAATATGTGTACCTTCAAATATATATTTCTAATGTTATTATAATAATGCAAAAGAAAGCATAAATATATCTATACACAGAACTTCATCAGTATGCAAATATATGGAATGTTGAAGTGATAACAGAATTGTCTGCATAAATACAAATATAGTGTGTATGAGTAAATAATAATCTGCATATACATCTGCAGGAGTACACTTACAAATACTTGTTTGTGTATTAATACAGAAAGCAAAAAAAAGTTTGCATTTCCATATATTTGCATTTAATATTTCATTAACCTGGCTAGTAGTTAAATTATATGCAGACAGTTTATATAGGCCGGAAAATTATTTATTAATATAATTATTGTAAAAGATAGAAATTTGTTCCACAATATTAATTGCATGAACAAAATGGCTGAACTCAGTCATGCACAAAACCCTAATCAGAGTTGAGGTTGGGGCTGTGGTGTGGGGGGTTGTAGTGTGAAGTGAATGTCTAGTACCTACTTTACTTAGAAATTACCAGTGTTATTACTTCTGTATTATGTCTGTATACATTTTAAATCAGCCCCTTATATGCTTAGAATTCTTAAGGAAGGAAACTATCAAAGCACAAACTTTTGTACAGCTAAGGAAATGAAAACTTCAATGACTTGCTAAGATTTTCTGTCTATGTGTACCTTCTAGCTCTACACAATTCACAGACTATTACATGTGAAGCATAATATTAAAAAAAAAATTCCACCAAAGTGTATTACTTTGTTTATAGTTTGCAGTAAATGGAAGATTGGCAAAGTATGAGATACGATAGATAGTAACACATATTTCAGGAAACACATACTAAACAAATACTGCAGTGAATGGAATGCCTTGCAAATAAGTACTAGTCATATAAGTGACGTTAAGAAAAAAAATGAAATACAGGTAAACAAGAACTGTCATGTCTTTTCTTTATAGCTGAGGAAGAAATTTCTTTTAACAGGAGATAGCAGGAAGATGAACAGCCAGATGGGTTGAAGCTGATAAGCATGAATAAAGTAATAAATAGTGTTGTGTGTTTGACTGATTTCATTAATATATACATTATGGAAAAAAAGCATGGTAACTGAAGCACTAGAGTGCATTTAGTACATCAATGCAAGCAAGAGTGAGAGGTACATCAGTATATCAGTGTATTATTCTGTCTTTAATTCATTTTATTACTATATATAAATACTTTGTTCAACTTAGCAACTGAAGCAGTAGAGTGTATTCAGTACATTAATGCAACCAAATGTAAAAGACATGTCAATTTATAAACTACAGTATTATGTCCTTAACTGATTTTATAAGGTGCAAGTACTTATAATGGGCATTTTCAGTGCAGTATTGCAAAAAATGCATATCAGGCACAAATATGATCATTATGTTTGTGTAGCAGAGTGCAACATGTAAACTGCACCTTAACTGGATAGCAATACACTCTTCTGCCAAGTTGGCATAACACTTCAAATAAATTTCATCCAAAAGTCTTCATAAGCACTTCCCATACATTCTGTTTTACTTCAATAAGGATTTATAAAATAAATCAATAAATAATTGAATGCTGTGTAACATGATGTGAGAATTTATTGTGTGCATTTTCTCTTTTGTCTCCCCCTTTTTCTCTGTTTTTCTTATTTTAATTATGCACCCTTTCTCCTTTGCTATTTTCTTTCTCTCCCATCTATGTTCATTCTTTTTACAGATCCAAAATACTCTGGAATGACCCAGGTGCATACTTCCCAGTTTAGGGAACACTCATCCTCTGTCCATCTGGAACATCCTTGCAGGGTTGGGGTAGTGGCACTGATCTTGTAGGCACCCTGACAAGTGGCAGCCTAGGAATCCTCACTAAATGGGAGTGTCAGGACTTGGTTGAGGACATGCTGGACCAGGTCATGGACAGATGGATTTGGCTAGTGGAAGACTGTATAATGTATTCAAGACATGCTGTCCCAGTTGGCCTCAACCACTGCACCACAACAAGCCCCTAAACTCTAAACATAGGGGACCTTCCCTGAACTACCTTCTGGCAGTGTAAGTGTTCGAGGCTCTGTGGACTGGGACTGCTGCTGACATTTCCTCAGCACTTCTCCCTTTCTCCTTTCTTCTATTCCCATTTCCCAGCCACACATTCAGATATAAAAAATATTTGAAAAATAGGGGATCTACCTCCCACCTAGTGCCATCCTCTCCCACCTCCTCCAGCACAAACTTCTTCATGTGTTCCTTCTGTGTCTCCCTCTTTATTGTGTCCCCTCTTTTTCAGGCAGTTCCTGTTTCCCCCTTTCTATTCTTTAAATAAACCATCAGAGTGTCCAAATAAGGATACCCCAATATAAAAAATATTGAACTACTTTATTTTTCTTAAATATTAACAATAAATGCTGCACAGTTTGCCACTTGCCTTAAGTGTTTCACGTGTGACTGCATAGCCATGTCTATCCACAATGTCCGAATACATAGAAAGTTATATGAAGGCTACGGCTTTCACATATTACTTCATATCTACATAACACTTAACTTTAGATACTTTATGCTTTTGTCTTAATAGGGTGTGTTTTCCAAAACACCTTCATTTTCCTTATTCGGTGCTAATAACCAGCTCTTAACTTATTTGCATATACACATAGTGGCACTTCTTGGGGATAACTACTACACAGCTGCAAAATCTCGAATTATAACTACCATCCAAGCTTCTTTCAGTGATTCACCTTGTCAACATTCTTTCAATGGCCCAGGAAGAGTAATAGGCATCATGTATATGTCGCCTCACCAACAATTCACTTTATAGTACTTGTTAGGTTGTCTCTTTTCTTTGAACTTGTGTTTGTGGTATCTTTTTATATTGTAGTTCTTACTGACACTGAGGAAGATTCTGTACTTTTTTCAGATTGCATGTTTTTGAACTTTAGATTGTGTAACATATGTATTTATTATTTATTTGTCTTTATTGATCAGGAAAGTCCAACTAGGCAAAGCCCATTTTCAATAGAGGACTAGGGAGAAAAAAAAAAACACCAGATATATTTAAGATACTCGTGACATAACTATTTTTTTAAATGATTCATTACACAGATAGTTCTTAAGACATCTATGCCCAAACAGATAATTGTTCTGTAGTGATGTTTTACAAAGGCAAAGCAGGTATTTCTTCTGTGGTGATATTATATATTAAATTCTGAGCAAGAAAACACTTACTATGCAAGCAGTTCATGTGCAATATATGTGACAAGCAGTCATTTTTTATGACTTACAAGACATACGTAAGAAGAGTTACTGTATAGATGTTAGAAATAAATAAAATTTAGGTAAAGAATGTTAAACATTACATTTTCTGCTTCAAATGTCACTTGTTTGATGTGCATAATGTGGCTGTCCATATTTTTTGCTTTTGAGTTGAGTAATGTTATTGATGTTGAACTTTACATTGCATTTCTGTGTATTTGTGGTTTGTATGTACCATACTTTGTGTTTCATATTTCTGAATTCAGCATTTTGGTGTCACAAATACCAAGCTTTAATTAATCACAGCAGTTCCCTACCTCACTGCTCAGTGCTATTTATTATAAGCATCATTTGCTCTGTATTCATTATTCTAGTGCTGTTTATTATAAGGCATAATTTCCCTGTATTTATTATTCAATGTCACAGACCAGGCTGTAACTCATTCAAGGGTTCACTGTTGTGGCTTCCCACTGTTTGCCAGCTTCTTCTGTGATTTAACTACAGTTGTTTTTATGCACTGCCACCACCTGACAAAACAGTTTTCCACCCATCAAACTACATCAAGCCTGGCCTTCAGGTCTTACCTCTATTTTTTTATTTCAGAAATCATCTGTGTCACAACAAATATTTGCCTCATGAATTAAATGTTTCCTTGTTTCACTGCATTAGTTGCTCCAAGACCGACATTCTAGCACTCAATTTTCACATTTCATTGTTTCCCTCTGTAGACTAACTGGTGGTCACTGTGTTCAAAAACTTTGCCCCTGCCATTGTGAGGGCAGATTATATCCACAAAGCTTAAGTCATTTGGACTTACTTCTGTCCACATTAGCCTACTTCTTCTGTCAGGAATGCGTACAGGTCTGATGTCAGTGTAGGGGAACATTGCTTATGAATGTATACCGTGGAGCTGTGCTGTTGTATCAGCAATCTAAGGTATAAACGTCTTCTAAACATTTCACTGCAAGTATTACTCAACCTGATCTTCTGACCTATCTTGCCTTTCTGTTACCAGTTTAGCCTTTACATTACCCTAGGCCAAAGGCAGCCATGTCTCACTTTTAGTAAGAGGCTGAAATAGTCATTGTCCTGCCATCCTTGCCACACCATGTTGTTTTTTCCCCTTAATATTGCCAGAGAATTTCTTTATCCAGCTCATGTTTGCTCTGTTGTGTTGTTACCTCTGATAGCTTTGTAGGGCTTTTTCTTCACTCCTGAGAGCTTTTCTGATCTCACTGATCCTCTCTACAGCTATAAAAAAGCAGAAAGAATGGCAGCAAAAGTGCCGTGTTAATCCTATTTGTAGATATTTAGACGAGGCTAAGAACTAAACACATTGTAAAGGAACAAAACATTGTCCAAACAAATGGTTGTTTGAGTTTTGAGCACTTCTAGAACTAATAAAATAGCACAAAGAACTCATGCAGTTTGCAAGCCAGAATAATCTTTTGTTGGAAGTCTTTTAATGATCCCTTCAAAATAAGTAATGTTTTAGGTGGTCATAAACTGCTGTAGAACTCATTATGTTAGGCTTCAGTTCTTAAATACCCTTCTTTAAATGTCAGCATCATTCTGTTTTATCCTGCTGATAGGGTGGGTTAATACACATACTGAAGTGTTGCTACATTGTAGCAAAATGAGATCCCTTAATTACTGTCCACTTGTTACTCCCCTAACAGTTTTGTTCGCCATAACAGGATTAGTTGGGCTCTGTCCTACCCGCAGTACAGAAAAAACATTATGTAAGTAAAGTCTGCGTTTTCTGTGTTTATTTTAGTATCAATATCTTCTTCTTAGGCACAGTAAGAAGAGGCCTTCTATCTACAATTATGGTTTGCGACATGTCCATACAGAAATTTCATAGCAGATAATTACATAAATTACAGAAAGATAAATAGAAACTCGAACAGTACAATGATTCAGTACAAAGCAATACAGTGCAAAGGGGTTAGGAAAATAATAGTACCATGTGTAATATATATTATTATACAACGCCCCCCCCCATTAATATTCCAAAACGTGCACGCAGATTGGTCAGCGTGCAAGTTGTAAATTAGACTTATACTAATGGAAAAAGGTCCGGTTGCCCAGACTTTTTCCATTAGTATAAGTCTTTTTTTACAGCAACGGAGAATGCAAGATCTCCGTTGCTTTTTACACACTGTCTCGCTATGTTAAAGGAGTTTAACATAGTGAGACAGCTTTAAAAAAAGTAATGGAGATCTTCCTTTCTCTGTTGCTTTTTTAAAGCTGCCTCGCTATATTAAATGGGTTTAACATAGCGAGACAGCTTTAAAAAAAGCAACAGAGATCCTCCGTTGCTTTTTTTAAAGCTGTCTCACTATGTTAAACTCCTTTAACATAGCGAGACAGTTTGTAAAAAGCAACGGAGATCTTGTTTTCTTTGTTGCTTCCACCCACAGCTCTGATGTACTGCATAAGCATACGCATGCGCACTACATCAGAACTGCTGCAGAATACCAGACAGCTGCGGAAGGGCAGCAAGGAGGCATTATACAATGCCATTATTTAAGAAAAGTAATTATTTTTTTCTTAAATAAAGTGATTGTATAATAGCAATCACCCACTTCTGGGTGTGGGTAATGCTGGATTTACCCACAGTTGTCTTTGTTTGGCCACTCGGGCTTCGCCCTCATGACCAAACCACACCAACCGTGGGTAAATCCAGCATTACCCACACCCAGGTGTCGGTTATTGCTATAATATGTTTTTCACATCCGTAACAGGGCACACATTGCTGAGATGATGACACTTTTCATTGGAGACCTGAGGAGAACAATATCCCTAATTAAATAACAATTACACAGGACATAGTTATAAAATTTTCTTTAACAGTGTGACTAGAAACCAAAGGGTGTATTTATATAGAGACCTAATCAGATGAACAGTATTTACATTCACATCAAAGTAAAACATAAGCTTCATGAATGTTCTAGTTTTAAATTGAACCAACTTTAACTGACACGACACAACCACAAAATGTACTACAAAGTATCAACAGTAATGAAAACACTGACAAAAAATGAAGATCCATCACATCATGAATGTAGATCCCTTGTCCTAGACTATACTTACAGCATAAACGCACATTGGACATCAGAATATATACCACTCCAACTAACCGTGCTAAGTCATACACAATATCTACACATACATACGTGTGTGTGTGTGTGTGTGTGTGTGTGTGTGTGTGTGTGTGTGTGTGTGTGTGTGTGCGCATTATGATTAGTGGGCATACTAAATAAAAAAATTATAATTGATTTGGTTATTCTAGAAGTTGTGGCTGGGTTTTCCAATGAGGGTTTCTTGTCGAAAACTGGATGTTGCAGTGAGTTTCACTGGAGTTTGTTATACTGTGTGAGCTGGTGGAGTAATTTTGGGTAATATTCCCCATTTTATTCACTGTGGTATAATCATCGAGTTGGTATACATGTATGTATGGAGTGTGGAACCCCTCATGGAGTGGGTTAACAAATATTTTTTTTCATTTTGTTAGGTTTTTCAATTCTCCATTTCAAATTCTATCTTTTCACAAACACTGAGTCAAAAAAATGTGAAATGTGCTATGAGTTACTAGTAAATCAAATGATTTTCCATACATAACACACATGTACACAGACACACACACACACACACACACACACACACACACACACACACACTCCTCTCCACTGTACAGATTTTTGCAGAATGTCCAGATTTTTGCCTCATATTTTTGGTCTGTTTTTCATAAAATTGTAGTTTTCTGGCAAATTAATGGCAAATCATTAAAGACTGAAGTTAGAAAATAATGACAGACAATTGAGTTTCAGACTTCATACCTTTCAGAAAATTCATGCTAATGCAAAACTTGTTATTCGATCAATTTTCTAAGTTTGTAAGAGCAATATTTATAAATTGTCCCTATTTCTGGTCCTTTGTCCCACTTTTATTTATGGCTTTGTCCAGATTTCTTGCTCAAAGAGGTTGAGAGGTACACACACGCACACACACACACACACACACACACACACACACACACACACACACACACACACACACACACACACATAAAACCACAGGCTGAAGGACAGTGAGGTAAGAGTCACTGATAGGCAGAAGATAAGGGTAGTCAAGCTGAAGAAAATGTGATCTACAGATACAAATATAGCTTATATCTATATAGTGGGGATCTAACACAGCAGCTATATTTCTTTCGTATCAATGGATATCCATCTGAAGACAGTTGGGGATGGGAAATTATACCATCACAGCACAAGCACTATGCCTCATTTCAAGTATTTACTTCAGGCAACCAAGGCAAAGTTGGTGATAGTTTTAATCCTCTTTAGTAGCTCTGCAAGCAATTGCTTCCATGTCTGCTTCAGTCTTATGGAGCTGAATTAACTTGCTTGATGCATGAACCTGAGGTAGGAGAAGAGCCAACTGTGCAGAATAGATGAGTAAGAAGCAGTCAAGCTGGGGCTGTTCTATCACTACTTTCCGGTGCAAACATAGTGTCGTCTGGGTGGTGAGTGTTTACCAATGTTTTCCTATCCTGTTCCTTCAAAAGCTTTGGAGACAGGATTAGCTGGATAGTCATGGTGTTATGAGATGTGGAAGAACCAGTAATATAACACTGAAAAATTATATCAGTAATTGTGGTACTATCCAGCACACTGGTTGGTCTGTTCCTTATAACCGCATCATATTATTACTTTATAGGATAATCCTTTACTTCTGTTAATAATAATTCTTCTTTGCTTTCTATGTACTCCTAAATTTCTACCACTCTTTCCTTTAGTTCCAACATTTTGCCACCTTATTTTATCTTTATTACCACTGACATCTTATAACAATGCATTTCCTGTTTTATATTTGTTGCCTAACAGTTTCTGTTGAACTACAGCCTACCAGTTCAATGCATGCATTAAATCTGTGCTGTAAATATGATAACCTTGGTAAATATTAACTTTGACAACATATCCTATTTATTTGTTTACGATGCTTTCTTGCCTGTATTAGTATCACCAGGTAATGAGGTAGTCAGGCAGTGTTTATGCTGAACAGGAGTAATCAGCCCCAAACACTGGGAAAGTCCCTAGTCTTTTCAAGCAACATTGTTATTGTACTTGGGTACCTTTTGGGGATATGAGAATTTAGCCATGAGGGAAATGAAGTATTGTAAAGTGAATAAACAATGGATAACATTTTATGTAATTATGAGTATCCCACATGAGGGTTGATAGGCTATAGCAGGTCTGGAAGACCAAAGCACATAAATATTATAGGATAAGGAATGGATTAATTAAAGGGAGGTGGAGCTAGTTAGAAGACAGTTTCTCCAAAAAAAAAAATGTATATATATATATATATATATATATATATATATATATATATATATATATATATATATATATATATATATATATATATATATATATATATATATATATATATATTGAGGTTAATAGCATTTATATCTGTAGTATCTTTTCCTTTGATAATATTGAATTTGTGAAGAAATACACTTCTACTCTTTTTTTGTAAGTGCCTCGGTCCACAATACCTGTCAACTGTCCAAAGTCTCACAGAATATCTAGATTTTACTTTTAAAATTTGTGGTATTCTGGCAAATCACTGAGGATTGAATTCACTAAATAATGACATACATTTGATTTTCTGGCTTCATAGCTTTCAGAAAATGCATGTTAACATTAATCATGTCCTAGAAACGTTCTAAGTTTATCAGAGCAATATTTAAAATCTGTCCCTATATTTTGGCCTTTTTCCCCGTTAATTTAGGCTTTGTCTAAATTTCTTCACCAAGAGAATGAGAGGCATGATCTACACTGGTGAAGCAACAGGAATAAAAAATGAGAGGGCATTTTAGACTTCTGTCTGGCAAATGGCTTGATGGTGACCAACACATGGTCTCAACAAGACAAACAGTCACAAGATCACATACAAGAATGGCCAATGTGCAACTCGGGTAGACTTCTTCCTAGTAAGGAAAGGATAGTAGGGTAGAATCAATGATTGCAAAGTCATTCCTTGTAAAATAGTCATCCCACAGCATAAATCACTGGTTGCCAGTATCAGCTGCATGCAATGGTCAGAGAAGGCTCTAAGGTCAACAAAGACTAGGCTAAGTCCTGTAAGTTGACTGGAGATAGAGAGAGCACAACACTTCAAGGAATTATTCAGGGCTCTAGCACCTCAAGAAGATGAGGAGATAGGTGGAGCTGAAGAAGAAGAATGGCAGCACCTCAAAACAACATCTACAAGGACTACAGAACAGATATGCAGCCATGCCAGGTAAGGAAATAAGGTACATAAAGAAATCTGGTGGTGGAATGCAGAAGTCCAGGAAGTCATCAAAAGAAAAAAAGGAGATAGAAAAGATGGACCAGGCAAGGAAGGAATACTGGTTTGCTAACAAAGAGGATAAGAGAGGAGTTGCAGTAACAAAGAACAAGGCATTAGAGGCCCTCCACCAGCTTCTGGAAAGTGACTCAGTAGATAGCACAAAGAAACTATATCAGGTTGCAAGGCAAAGACAGAAAGATATAGAAGATAGTTTTTATTATAAGGGATGCCAGTAACAACATGCTAAACAGTCCACAGGACATCAAAGGTAGATGGAAGGAGTACTTCTAGAAGTTTGTGAATGAAGCAAACCCTACAGAAGTTGTATGGCCCCAGACACAGCCTATGATGAAAAAAAGGAGCCAACCATAGAAGAAATAAGAATAGCACTAAGGAAAATGAAGTCAGGGAAAGCAGCAGGCTCAGATGAGGTCACAGCAGATATGCTAAATATGGTGGGAAGGATAGGAGAGAAGTGGATGCTGATGGTACTCACAGCAGTATGGAGAGAAAGGTATATCACAGATGACTGGAGAATAAGCATATTGGTGTCAGTGTTCAAGAATGTAAGAGACATTCACAACTGTGGGCAGGTCTGGAGGGGTGAATGATAAAGGAATACACAGAGAAGTAGAAAATAAGATGGAGATGGGTAGTTTGGATTCAGATCTGGATGCAGCACAACTGAGCCAATGTTTGCAGTGAGACAAATAGTTGAGAAGAAGATAGAGATGAGGAAAGTGTATAACTAGGTATTTCTAGAATTTGAGAAAACAGATGACAAGGTCCCCAGAAAGCTGATTTGGGCAGGCCTTCAGTGGTTCAAAGTACCAGAAGCATTGATAGAATTAGTGATAGCTATGTACAAGGACCAAAATGACTCAAGTATGAACAGTGGTTCATCTCACAGAAGAGTTCCCAGTGGGAAGGAGTGTGCATCATGTTCACCTCTGAGCCCAGTGCTGTTCATACTGGTGATAGACTACATTAGTCAGAAGGGAAAGATCATAAAAGTTGCTGTATAAAAAAAGATGTGGCATTACAAGCAGACTCTGAGGAAAAACTTCAGCACAGGACAGAACAAGGAAATAGAATGGAATGCAATACTGAAAGCACATGGGATGAAACCACATATAGATAAGACAGCCTTAGTGGCAACAAATGGGAAAATCAGAAGAAAATGAAAACTGAGATAGAATGGGAAATACTCCAACAGATTAATAGCTTCATGTATGTGGGGATGGTGGTGGACAACAATGGAAGTCTGTGCTCACTAAAGCCAAACATACAGCCTCTGTGGTTCCTGAAAACATTCCAGGATGCTTCATAAGTAGCTTAAAACAGAATCTATCAGAAACCTTCTTTAGCCACAGACTCTGGACTGGCTTTATCCCAGAGGAATGGAGGACTGCAACAATTGTTCCTCTGCACAAGGGGAGCCCATCAATTGACTTAGGGTATTACAGACCCATAAGCTTGACCATTCTTTTCTCCAATGCCATGGAGAGAATTATCATGGACCTGATCAATAACAATATAGGAAACCTCCAAACAACAGAGCAGACCCAATTTGACTTTGTCAAAGGGAGGTCTTGCCTGCTCATTCTGGTGGAATTCTTCGAGAAAGTCACCACGGACATGAAGGAGGGTAAAATGATACACACTGCTTATCAAAACCTGGCAAAAGCTTTCAACACAATCCCCTATTTGGAGATCATAGATAAACTTACCATGTTAGGCATAAACCTCTACATCATCAGGTGGATAGCAAACTGGCTCACTTACAGGTCACAGGTTGTCCAGATAGGCGAATCCACTTCTGATAAAAAACCTGTTGCTAGTGGTGTTCCACAGGGCTCAGTGCTGGGACCCTCCTGTTTGGTACATTCTTCATGAAGTGAAGGTCAGTATTGGGGGGCCTCTGGCTCACCAACTTCCCTGACGACTATTAGCTAGGAGCAATCATTGAATACCTAAACAATGTTGTCATCCTACAATTAGGCCTAAAAATGACATATGACTGGTTCCAAAAGCAGGGTCTGACACCAAATGCTAAAAAATGTGCAATTGTTGCCTTTAATAAATCAGATATCCATGCAAATTATAATATTGATAGCACACCCCTAAAAGTAGACTCAGTGGTGAGGGACCTATGAACACAGATAGACAGTAACCTAAACTTTGACCAAGAGGCAGCTATTGTAGTGAGGAATTAATCCTTCTGTGTGGCTCAACTTATCAATGAAGGAATGGTATCAAGGTCAAAGGAAGTCATAGTGTCATTGTACTCGGCCCACATCAGGCCCATAATTGAGTACAATACTCACTTCTGCATGTACCTAACCAAGCACTTACACCAAATGGAGTGGCTTCAGAGGTTTCTCACTAAACAAATACATACTGTAACTCACATGTTTTATGCGGACCAACTAAAGGCTTTGTCCCTTTACTCCATTTCATATTATTTATTGAGAGGTGACTTATGCCTGACCTACAGGGTATTCTCTGATCCAACCTTGATGACAATGCTACATATTTGCAAGAAAAATTATATGAGGGTTAGACTTTCCATGCACCTGAACCTTATTTGTGACTCAAACAGAGTTTGCTGGAGAAAGCGATTCATATCTCAAAGGCTACCTTGTCTATGGAATAAATCTTTTATCTTCATAAAACAAAGCCCATCCTTCACTTCAAAAAGAATTTGGATAAATGGATGGGGAACTGAAAATTTGCTCCCAGGGTACAGCCCATGCTCCTTATGGACAGAGGTAGTCTGTAAAATGACTCAGGGCTCCAACACCCAAAGACCCTCTACCCTGATACTACCCCATTCCATATCTGGGGAATTAAGATATAATACTGTCATGTCCTGGGTATTATTGGCTAAGCTTGTAATGGCTCTTGCATCATTAGCCTAGTAATCACCTATGAAGCTATGAACTTATGAATGAGGAGGTCAAAACTAGAATCGGGGGGGGGGGGGGCTGCAGCAAACTGGCACAAAGTGTTAGATGTAGTGTATGACAGAAGAATTCCAAAGAAGCTGAAAAGTAAGGTGTGCAAAACAGTGGTGTGACCAGTACTACTGTATGGTACAGAAACATGGGGAGTAAAGGTAGATCAATTGGGGAAGCTGGAGGTGATGGAGATCAAGTAGTTGAAATGGGTGGTAGAATGCACACTGTGGGTCAGATGAAGAAATGAGGACATCAGAGCAGAAGCCAAAGTAGCTCCAATTGTACAAAATGTCAAAAATAACAGATTACTGTGGTTCAGGTACATGTGCAGAAAAGCAGAAGACAATCTGGTGAAGAGGATTTGGGACAGACAGGTAGAAGGCAAGAGGAAATGACGGCATCCAGCAAAGAAGTGGATGGATTGTGCGAGAGAAGACCTGTGGCAGTCAGGCATGAGTGTCAAAGAAGGTACAGTAGCACTGAACAGAAAGAGATGGTGATAGTTGACATGACACCCCAACCCCATGGAAAACATGGAAAAAAAGGGGTTGATGATGATGATGATGATGACCTGCAGCACAAGTGATGTCTGCCTGTATGTTTATGGAAGATGTACCTAGTGAGTTGTATTTCATGCCATTGCAAGCCAGCATTGATGAGCACCTCTACATACTGCACCCACACATACCATACTGCATTTCAGTCACCCAGGTACGTCAGGACAGTAAAAGACACATTCTTTAATAACAGCTGTGTATGTGTTCATAACCTATATAAATCTGTGGGATGCAGCTGTCTGTATGATGTACAGTTAGTGGTGAGGGTCACAGATGTACCATCTTAGACATGGTTATGTTATCTGTATGCTTTAACAGGTTCCACTGAAAGAGGATCCAACTGTACATGCAAAAATCAGTCCATCTGTAGGGGTCGATGATGACAACATTGTGCACAGGGCCCATCTGAGGGGACATCAGAGGCCCATCATGGCCCTCCTGCATCACCAGTGTTTAATGAAGGACATCTTGTCCATGTGTATTCATCATATGGTACCCAGGGAGCAGAAACACTGACAGCATCTAAGGGATGTACACCCTCTGAGGTTCATACAAGTGGTACTGGGGAGAAGTGCATGGGTGCACATTGCTGACTTGAGGCAGATGTATTACACAATATCGGTGTCACTCTGAGCAGTAATTAATTATTTATTTAATTAATTAATGTCCTTGTTCAAAACCTGACTAGATCCTCCTCTATAGTCTGTAATCATGTTACACGGCCTAGTCAGTGTGTCAGCACTGTTTTAAAAATGTATGATTATATTACCTGCTTGCTCAACTGGAGCCTGTAAACTGTGTGTAACTTGCAATAATTTTGTGATTTTTACTGTATGTTCTACCTTGCAGCTTTTCTCCCCGGGCCTCCGCTGAAAATGGACATGTATCCAGTTGGACTATCCTGGTCAACAAATGTAAAATAAAATTAAATTAAATTAATTAATTAATTAATTAACAAGTAAATGTGCAGAGCTGTGATCCAGGCACAGAAAGATGCCTCTTGGACAAGAGGTGCTCAGCACGTTGTGTGCCATCATAAAGACACCCAGGACCAATGTGATTAACTCTAACCATTGCATGGAATGGCAGACCAAGTGACAGCCATTAGTGGAAATAGCCTTACAGAAACACACACACAAAAGCCTGCCAAAAACTTATTTCCTTTCTAAGGAACAAAAAGTCTCTGAAATGATTTACTGCACAGTATTGGTAAATCTATATGGAAAACAGCACAGTCATTGTTAATAATAAAACTGTTTTGTGTACCAGAACACTTTTGTTAATGGCTTTTTATTTGATTCATTAGCTGCCATTTTTCTTGCAAAGCAGGGTTTAGGTACATTTTGATAAGTATGTTTTCCAAAGGCTGACATAAGACCAGGGCTAGATCTAATACAAGATGTAACGTAGGCATACTCATGAATGTTAAAAAAAACTATCCTACCCACATCTCCCAATCCCAACCCCGATTACCTGTTTCCATGCTCCACTGCTCATACAGCTGTTTGTCTGACATGCGACAGCTCCAGCTCTCATTCATTGGCTCAAAATGTACAGCACTTCAGCCAATGAGAAGTGTGCTTATTAAAGTCAATCAGAGTAGCACTGAAACAAGAAGAAAAGCTAGTAATGTGGCATGCGTAGTGCAGAAATGGGAAAAAAGCAGTACTCAGTGGTTTGGCAAGGTTATCCAGCTCCCAACACACTTCTCCAGTTTTCAAATTAGAGAATCAGACAGGCAAAAAATATCTTTGGTTATGAAACTGCAGCACGCTGTTTGCTAACAGTGTAACAATCAGCATACTACACTACCCCACATGAAGCACTTCAGTTCAGCACTTCATATAGTATTAAATACCAGTTGCCTCATAATTATACCCTGTTCCATCTATTTTTTGATAAGTCACTGAGATTTACAGTCAGTCAATCATGCCAGTCATTAGATTTTATATATAGTTTTTTGTTGTTGTTGTTCAGAAAATGTATGTCCATGCAACACCTGCCATTTTGCTGACTTTTTAAGTAAATTAGAGTTGCCTAGCACTTAAGGACCCATGCTGCAGACAGTTTCCTGTATTCAGAAGTACAGGATTTGAATCCTTCCACCTCAATTTGCTTACTGTATGACTTTGAGAAAGTCACTTAACTAGACAGTGCTTTTGGGTCACCCCTGAAAAAGAATTTTTTCCAGTGGATTTATCTGGTTAACAACTAGTTAAAATAAAATAATTTTTAAAGCTTGGCCAAGCATAGGAGGAGCAAAGCCATACATACTAAAAGCCCTCTCGCCAATCTAAACAGGCAGCTAAATAGAATTAATTAACACTTCAAAGGCTAAATTTTAAGAAAAAGTAGCTTCTCAGGCAAAGGACAGCCACAAAGCTTTTAACAGCTATGTCCGTATCCTTAAGGGATATGCACGACAATGCATAAATGGCATCACTCACACTGAATTGGATACCATCAGCTCAAATTTCTCTCTCACCTCCCCTCAATAGTCCAAAGAAAATACCCCATACCACAACCCCCCCCCCCCCAATTACTAGGGAGCAGGTCATCAATGCACTTTCCAAGGCCAAAACATTGCATTGAATAGCCCCAATAATATCCCAGGATATTTAAAAAATAGCATGAAACATAACCTCTCTGGTCCACTTGAATCACTTTCAATTGGAGCCTTCAGTCAGGTTTTGTGCCCAAGGAATGGAAGATGGCTACAGTCATTCCATGCACAAAGGAGGTCTGACCACTGATCAGGGTAACTACAGACCCATAAGTCTTACCAGCCCCATATGTAAGGCCATGGAAAGTATGATCATGGACATGATAAATCAGGACATGGGCAACCTGCAAATGCTGGACCCATCTCAGTTTGACTTTGTTAAAGTATGGTCATGCCTATTAAATCTGGTAGAGTTTGTTGAAGGAATCACCAAAGCACTGGATGAAGGTAATACTATGCACACAGATTACCTTGACCTGGCCAAGGCTTTTGATACAATGCCCCACTCAAGCATTATTGACAAGCTCACTAATTTAGGTATAAACCCTTTTATCACCTGTTGGATAGCCAACTGGCTCACTGATAGGACCCAGGAGATCAAAAGAGGTGAGGCCACCTCCACCAAGAGGCTAGTCTCTAGGGGAGTCCCCTAGGGCTCCTTACTTGGCCTGCTCCTTTTGACATCTATTTCTCTGAAATGGAAGCAAATGCTGAAGATTGATGGCTGTCTTAGTTTGAAGATAATTGCAAGCTGGGGGGTTATCATGAACTACCCTGCAGACACTAGCATTCTTCGAGAAGATCTGTCTCTGACTAACAAATGGTACCAAAGCCATTGTCTTAAACTCAATGCTAAGAAATGCATAATTGTACCCTTTGGGAAATCAACCATCCTGACCAATTACCATATCAATAATATGCCCCTTAGAGCCGACCCAGTGGTCAGAGATCTGGGTATGTGGATAGACAGTAACCTTACCTTTGACAACCATATGATCACAGTGGTGGAGAAATCATTTTATATTGGACAAGAGGTGCTCAGCACGTTGTGTGCCATCATAAAGACACCCAGGACCAATGTGATTAACTCTAACCATTGCATGGAATGGCAGACCAAGTGACAGCCATTAGTGGAAATAGCCTTACAGAAACACACACACAAAAGCCTGCCAAAAACTTATTTCCTTTCTAAGGAACAAAAAGTCTCTGAAATGATTTACTGCACAGTATTGGTAAATCTATATGGAAAACAGCACAGTCATTGTTAATAATAAAACTGTTTTGTGTACCAGAACACTTTTGTTAATGGCTTTTTATTTGATTCATTAGCTGCCATTTTTCTTGCAAAGCAGGGTTTAGGTACATTTTGATTAAGTATGTTTTCCAAAGGCTGACATAAGACCAGGGCTAGATCTAATACAAGATGTAACATAGGCATACTCATGAATGTTAAAAAAAACTATCCTACCCACATCTCCAATCCCAACCCCGATTACCTGTGTCCATGCTCCACTGCTCATACAGCTGTTTGTCTGACATGCGACAGCTCCAGCTCTCATTCATTGGCTCAAAATGTACAGCACTTCAGCCAATGAGAAGTGTGCTTATTAAAGTCAATCAGAGTAGCACTGAAACAAGAAGAAAAGCTAGTAATGTGGCATGCGTAGTGCAGAAATGGGAAAAAAGCAGTACTCAGTGGTTTGGCAAGGTTATCCAGCTCCCAACACACTTCTCCAGTTTTCAAATTAGAGAATCAGACAGGCAAAAAATATCTTTGGTTATGAAACTGCAGCACGCTGTTTGCTAACAGTGTAACAATCAGCATACTACACTACCCCACATGAAGCACTTCAGTTCAGCACTTCATATAGTATTAAATACCAGTTGCCTCATAATTATACCCTGTTCCATCTATTTTTTGATAAGTCACTGAGATTTACAGTCAGTCAATCATGCCAGTCATTAGATTTTATATATAGTTTTTTGTTGTTGTTGTTCAGAAAATGTATGTCCATGCAACACCTGCCATTTTGCTGACTTTTTAAGTAAATTAGAGTTGCCTAGCACTTAAGGACCCATGCTGCAGACAGTTTCCTGTATTCAGAAGTACAGGATTTGAATCCTTCCACCTCAATTTGCTTACTGTATGACTTTGACAAAGTCACTTAACTAGACAGTGCTTCTGGGTCACCCCTGAAAAAGATTTTTTTCCAGTGGATTTATCTGGTTAACAACTAGTTAAAATAAAATAATTTTTAAAGCTTGGCCAAGCATAGGAGGAGCAAAGCCATACATACTAAAAGCCCTCTCACCAATCTAAACAGGCAGCTAAATAGAATTAATTAACACTTCAAAGGCTAAATTTGAAGAAAAAGTAGCTTCTCAGGCAAAGGACAGCCACAAAGCTTTTAACAGCTATGTCCGTATCCTTAAGGGATATGCACGACAATGCATAAATGGCATCACTCACACTGAATTGGATACCATCAGCTCAAATTTCTCTCTCACCTCCCCTCAATAGTCCAAAGAAAATACCCCATACCACAACCCCCCCCCCCCGATTACTAGGGAGCAGGTCATCAATGCACTTTCCAAGGCCAAAACATTGCATTGAATAGCCCCAATAATATCCCAGGATATTTAAAAAATAGCATGAAACATAACCTCTCTGGTCCACTTGAATCACTTTCAATTGGAGCCTTCAGTCAGGTTTTGTGCCCAAGGAATGGAAGATGGCTACAGTCATTCCATGCACAAAGGAGGTCTGACCACTGATCAGGGTAACTACAGACCCATAAGTCTTACCAGCCCCATATGTAAGGCCATGGAAAGTATGATCATGGACATGATAAATCAGGACATGGGCAACCTGCAAATGCTGGACCCATCTCAGTTTGACTTTGTTAAAGTATGGTCATGCCTATTAAATCTGGTAGAGTTTTTTGAAGGAATCACCAAAGCACTGGATGAAGGTAATACTATGCACACAGATTACCTTGACCTGGCCAAGGCTTTTGATACAATGCCCCACTCAAGCATTATTGACAAGCTCACTAATTTAGGTATAAACCCTTTTATCACCTGTTGGATAGCCAACTGGCTCACTGATAGGACCCAGGAGATCAAAAGAGGTGAGGCCACCTCCACCAAGAGGCTAGTCTCTAGGGGAGTCCCCTAGGGCTCCTTACTTGGCCTGCTCCTTTTTGACATCTATTTCTCTGAAATGGAAGCAAATGCTGAAGATTGATGGCTGTCTTAGTTTGAAGATAATTGCAAGCTGGGGGGTTATCATGAACTACCCTGCAGACACTAGCATTCTTCGAGAAGATCTGTCTCTGACTAACAAATGGTACCAAAGCCATTGTCTTAAACTCAATGCTAAGAAATGCATAATTGTACCCTTTGGGAAATCAACCATCCTGACCAATTACCATATCAATAATATGCCCCTTAGAGCCGACCCAGTGGTCAGAGATCTGGGTATGTGGATAGACAGTAACCTTACCTTTGACAACCATATGATCACAGTGGTGGAGAAATCATTTTATATTGTGCATCTTTAAGTAAGGACATGGCATCTAGGTCCAGAGAGGTCATTATCCCACTGTACTCTGCCGTTATCAGAACAATCATAGAGTACAATGCTCCCTTTGGTATTAATCTGACCAGACATATGCAGCAACTAGAGAGACCTCAGATGCTCCTTATAAAAAGAATACAAGACAAAACAAACCTGCCTTATGCAAAGCACCTTAAATCCCTTTCCCTCTACTCAGCCACCTATAGATTGCTGAGAGGTGATCTATGCTTGGCTTACAAGGTATCTGCAAACCCCACACTTCTGAATCTCTTATATATTCATGAAGTCAAAGAGTACCAGAAATACAAGTCTAGGGATCAGAATTGTGCCTATAATTTAACCAGAACATGCTGGAGAGACAGACCTGTATCCCAGACATTGCCCCTCCTATGGGACAGGCTTCTTATCCATGTGAAGCCAAGTATGTGTATTACCCAGTTTAAGTGCAACCTAGACCAGTGGATGGGGAACAGGAAATGTACACTGGATCTGGCACTCATTTCCCTTATGGACAGAGGTAGCTTATAAATGCCTGTCTCTCAATGTCCTATTCTGGAAAACTTGGTTAGGATTAGAAAGCCCCCCTCCAGGGTTTTAGCCTAATAACAATCTATGACTCTATGAATCTATAGAATTTGTCCCCCCATTATTTTTCACTTTGTCCAGAATTCTTGAGCAAAGACATTAATGGGCACTTTGGTGTTCTAAGTAAACTTTGCATATTTCTGGAAAGTTGTTGTAGAATGCAGGAACTAAATCATGACAGGCATGTGAATCTCAAACTTTGTATCTTTCAAAAATGCTTCTTATTAACAGTTCTCAACTTCATAGAATTCTTAATTATCTCTGGCAATCAAAATGTGAAAGGATGAGGTGATTTATCTAAAATATATAAAATGGTTAAAAATACTAACATATTTTGAAGAAAACTTTTGGGATTATTACAGAAATGTGAATAATCAACTCTCAAGCAGCAATAATAAAAATTGATGTTAATTTATTCATAACATACTTCTCTTTCATTACAGTGGAAATTATTTTCATGGAAATTTATTCATAGAATTTATATTGCACCCCATATAATGGAATTGATGTTTAAGCAGGATATTGGATGTTGGAGGTGTAAACTGAATTTGAAGGCGGACTGGCAACACATGTTTTATGACTATGTGTTACTTAGAACTTTTTGGAAAAAAATGAACTATTTCCTGCAAATTGTATTTAATGATAATGTCCATCTTACTAAATCTTTGGTTTTATTCAATGTCTCTATTCCAAAATGTATTCATAGAATAAAATACTCTTTACTATGGACGTTATTAACAATTGCTCGTAAAGTAATCACAGTAAGTTGGAAAAGTAAGGCTTCTTTTTCATTTAAAGATTTCAAGACCATGTTTCGCAAATGCAAAAAACAACCATAAAGACTAATATAATTACCATGAATTACAACCTGTGGACAAAAATTATAAAGATACTGGAGAGATTCGACTGAAAAGAGACAACAAGAGATCATACTCTGAAAAATATTATCAGGATTGAATGTTAGACACCTTTGTAAATAGCTAGTTTTAGTTGTTGTTGTTTTATTTGGTTGATATATTATTAGAAAATATTTCTATATTAAAATATGATTTGTTATAATTTGTTAAAAAAGTAATACAAATATTTGAGTGAAAAATGCTTCCTAATATATGATTTTTATTTTATATAAGAGAAGTATTATTTTTTTTTATTTGGGATTTTGCCTCTGATTTTAGCTAATAAGTTGCGAGGGCAGAGGGGAGTTGCAATGGGTTGCACTATATGGTTCTGAGAACAGCAAGCTGATATACATTTCTGTGCTAATATTTATGAATTTATTCATCCTCTTGATCTCAAGCAGATATCTAAGGTGTACAGTCATACAAGTGGTTGAAACTGCTGTGTGTGTGTGTGTGTGTGTGTGTGTGTGTGTGTGTGTGTGTGTGTGTGTGTGTGTGTGTGTGTGTGTGTGTGTGTGTGCACATGTGTGAAGATGGCATAGTTCCCAACTCTCCCTGATTTCTTAATCATATTTTTGGTCTGTTCCTCATAAAATATGTTATCTGGAAAAGTGTTATAGACTGCAGTCACTAAATAATAGCAAATATGAGTTTCAGAGTGTATACCCTACAGAAAATTCTTACTAATGCAAAACTTGTTATACCACATCACGTTTTATGTATGTGTGACCACTGTTTAAAATCCTTTATACCGATTTTAGGGTCTTTGTCTCTGATTCTTGAGCTAAGAGTTTGGAAGAGCATGGGAATACACTGGGTTGCATTGTATGATTATCATAGCAGTGAGCTGAAATACACTTCAAGATCATTATTTATGTATTTGTTCAGTCATCTGATCTCAAGCAAACATTGGAGGGGTACACATTCACATAATTGGCTATAATTAATAGTTACATCTGTGTATGTGTGTGTATGCATGTATAAACATTTGGTTCCTGCATCCCAAATTAGTTATGATAGGAATTGTAGCAAACAGAGGCATTATCACATGAGCCATGTTTATATGGTATAATCTTTGGTTTCATTATTATGTCGACTGTTAGATGTGTGTTTATTATTTGGGTGAGTATAAACTGGACAGCATGAAGTTTACAAGTTTAGTGCTAATGTTTTAACTGGAAATATGTTTTTATAGCTTGTTTTTTTACAGACAAGTATTATAGGTTCATAAGTTCATAGGTAAGTACTAGGCTAGCTACCCTTGTAGGCTATTTTAAGCCTAGTCAATTTCCCTTTTGTGTTTACAATAATCTATCCAGTTTGGTATATATTGGCCTTACCCATGCCATGGTCAATAATTATGTATTATTCCTAATTAGAATAACTGGGATCATGTCATAGATAATCAGAGAGGACTCATGCATGGGATAAATAGTATTGCCGTGAGCCAAGCTGGCATTCCTTCCTAGCGTAAATGAGCCAGCATTGGTCACTTCCATCCTCCTAAGCATGTCCCTTCAGCATCCAGGTAACTAGCTCATGTTCATAGGTTGGTACGAGGCTATCGGCCCTAGGGCCTATACAAGCCTAGCCATAACAATTCTCTGGATATTTCTTCCCACAATATTTACTTCCCTGGACCCTTGTCTAGCAGGGCAACTACTAGACAGATGTCCGGGAAGTAAATGTGGCTCAGAACCAGCAGTTTATCTCTCTGTGCTATAGAGATAGCCTTATTTGTAGAATTAACTGTATTGGGTATGTTGGTAAAACAATTTTTCTCCCCTCCTCCAGCTTCATTCTTTCCAGATGTCCTAGTTCCCCCATCCATTGCCAGTTGTACCTGCTGTTACTGCTTTCCCTGGATTTTTCTGAGTTACATTGGATTGGAATGGATCTTAAGGACATCCTGGCAGGTACTGGCAACTGCTTTTGCTACTGAGGGGGTATTTATGACCTTCCCTTATTTCTCTGCCCTCCCAACCCTGCATTCAACAACAATATCTGATGGCCACTCCTCTCTATGTTCCACATTTCCCCTTAGGGAAGATTTTTGATAATGCATTCCACTCTGGATGGATACGCACATCCCTCCCTGCCAACACTTCAGATGCCCAAGCTGCTAATCTAACCCAGGTCACCTGGGCCATAGTTATGGCTTTATCCTTGTATACCATGGTGCTGACCTTAGTTAAACAATTTTTTTTTTTTTAACTGTGATAGTTTTTTTCTCCAAATGCGAGCAGTGACACCATTCAGTTTGCTACAGCCTTTCTTTAACAAGAGAGGACATCTGTGAAGCAGGTTTTTGCATCAATCCATGGACTCGTGGCTTAAGAATCATAACAACAATCACACTATTAGGTTTACTGGTATATACAGGTGCAGTGGTGCAGCGGTAGCATTGTCGCCTAACAGCAAGAGGTTCTCCAGTTCAATTATTGCCTGGGGTGCCTTCTGTGCGGAGTCTGCATGTTCTCCCTGCGTTTCTGTGGGTTTCCTCCCACATTAGAAAGACATGTATCTGGAGCATTTCTCCCCAGTCCTCCACTGAAAATTGGCTTTGTTCCAAATTGGACTTTTCTGGTTAACAAATGTTACATAAAATAATAAATACAGACAGAGTTAATGATAGTCAGTTTTGAGAGTATTGATTATGAGCAATAAAACTGAAACTTCTTGCTGCACACTCTGTTACAGCATAAAGTTCAAAGTGTTTCCTGCCCATCATATCTAGCTGGCAAATCTCCTTGATGCACTGACTTATTTGCATGAAAACCAGTTTCACTAATGAACTAATATGTTGGGCTTGCTCATGAACAAGAAACATGAAAAAAGACGAATGTGTTACTATTGTTATTATATAAAGTAAAGCAACAGACATTATATAAAGAAAAGTAATGGACACTCAGAAACATTCAGATGTCATTCTGGTTCATAGGTTCATGTGTGAAATGCTCTTCATTGGGTTATAACAATTAGAACAGTTCATCTTGCACTGAGTGCAGATGAAAAAGCCTGTGAACTGTTAATGAGCATCTTCCTGTAGTGCAGGGTTTGCTTCCCTTAGTCTTTTGTTTGTTTACTGTGTAACTCTGACCAAGTTACTTCTCCAGGCAGGGCTACTGAGCTACCCCTGATAAGAAACACATATTCACTTGGCTGTCTCAGGCTGTTAGTAAATGTGTTACAAACATATGTCTTTTGAATTCCTACACCATTCACATAGCTCATAATTAGTGATTCACTATATTATTTTTGAATATGAATCCAGGCAGGTCTCTTGTGCTTAATGATTTGCCAAATACATTTTCAATAAATGTGAACTTCAATTGAAGAGATGTTTACTGTTGTTCATTCTAATCCTATTCACAGTGTGTGAGTGTTTTGCTTTGCTTTGTTTAGAAAATGGCTTAGTGTGTTTTTGCTGCAAAATATGAAATAAAAGTTTTAAACTAAATACAAATTTCTGTAATAATTGTAAAAGTAAAGAAGAAAATAGTGTGTACACTGACAGGTTTGAACAGTATTTTATATTAATTGGGGAAAGACAGACACATAATGGGACATTGTTTTGGCTGGTGGGCCCAGGTGCATTACCTTGCCTAGGGCCGTATTTCACCATGATCCAGTTGTTCACAAGACCTCTTGCCATATCCAGTAGTGTTCGATTATGCACTTATAGAATTCATAGTACTGTAAACTCAGTGTTGTAAGTGCTGGATTATTTCAAAACAGGTTGAATGAAAAATCAAACTTTAAGCAGTAGTTTCTCTGGGCTCTTAGAAAAACCTTTTCAAGGAGAAGGATATAATCAGATTTGTCTGATACTGCCTTCTTTCCATAATTCTGTGCTTTTAGATTTTCCATAATCCTTTCTTTAAGTCATGATTTCGCAAATTTGCCTACAGCTGGGGTCAGACTGACAGCTCCCAATTTGCTTCCACTTTCCTGAACAGTAATCACATCAGGGCATCAGCATTGGGAACTTCCCTTATGATAGACAGGAAACCCTCCACCCTAACTTGTGCCTTGTTCAGGGTCTTTTAGAGGTAGGAGAGGACCAGGTTATAAAGAAAATGGAGGCCCCAACAGCATTACTCTGATGCCTGCTAGTCTTCTCAGACAAACATAAAATGAGAAAACAGTTATGCCACAGGTTATAGGCATTCATAGCCTAAGACAAAACAATATTATGGGCCTGAAATACTGGAAAATGTAAGTGAAACCAATTGGATGCATGTCTGTGATGTAATAATGAAAGATAAATAAGAAGTATATTTCAAATAATGCAATCACTTTTTATTTGTAATTTAGTATTTTATCCTAAGAGCTTTCCTAGCCCTTTTCTGTGCAAATGCCGTGATTAATGTAGTGAAATCTAGTTTGTATGCAAAATCACTGTTAATGCTAAGCACTGCCAGTCCATTTAAACATTTTTGTTCCATTGTTAATCTGTGATCACTTTTAATGTGCTTCAGTATGGCAAAGCTGTGTTTAGCTAAAGTCACAGAAGCAGGCATATTTTAAACATATGTGCAATGCAATAACAATGTTTGGAAATACGCCTGTCAGTCCAAGTTCCAACATTTCATGCAGTCATTTCTTTGACTTGCATTCTTGCTTGAAGTTGGTTGAATAAATTCATTTTCAGGAATACAAGCTCCTTACAAAACTCTATTGAAATATCTCTACTGTACTTTTGACAAAACTGCTCAGCTTCAGTATGTGATTCATCATCGGCCATTTCACTGAACCTCCACAGAAACTCAAAGAGTAAACAAAATTGCTGCAAAGACTCAGAATGATGTCAAAGGCCCATTAGAATGGAATCAGTTATTATATAAAATATGTTCAACCTGTAGTGCTGTCCAGCATCAGCATCAGTTGGCAGCAACTGCTGGAGAACTGGGATGGAATGCCAGTATTATTGCCAAACAAAATGAATCATTTTTCTAGAGACAATTGCATGCTTTTTCCAGTCTTCACATACCTGATAATCAATTAAGTCTTTTCATTATGAGCAGAATCTGGAGTAGCATCAGCAATTAGTGCAAAATATTTAGCATTTCGAATTTCACCAAGAGTGGAGGACTGCACAAATGAACCACAGAGCTCAATAAACTCATTCTGAATATGCTGAGAAAGATAATGGGCCTGAAATCAATAGTTTGTCTCTTGATCCAACAGCAAAAATTCATAATGACATAGCAGTTTGATAATGTTCAAAATGTCTCCATTATTGCGATCACCAATGCTTTGGCTGAAACCAATAAATTCCTATCCATGCTTGGAAAGGAAAAGGACCATGTTCAAAATGCATTAGAGAAGTTGATTCCATTGATTACTTTCACCCACAAGTTAAGACAGAGGCAAGTACTCAACTAAAACATCTAAGGATGCTGGCCTGCAAGCCGGTTTCCATGTAATATAATTTTTTTTGTGTGGATGTCAGAATTTTCATGTTGAAGTATGCAATCCTTAAGTTTTCTCCAACTTCTAGCAAGACTCCATCCTGACAGAAATAATGAATTTTCAGTCTCTTGGGTGAATATTAAACATGTGGCACATGTTTTAATGTATTCCAGCGGAGCCAATCTCTTTTCCACATTTCTCTGTTTGGAATCTGTTTTTGTCAACAGCCGTAATGGAAGAGTGTGATTCTTTGCAGTCCATGGGATGCCTCTGGGAATGCCAAAAAATTTAATCATCAGAAATGACTTCAGTTAGGAAGTGTTTCTTTTGTCAATTAACCCACTGTCTAGTTCTACAAGTTCTGTTAAAACAGTATTTGTGGACGCAGTCCACTCTTGTTCATCATGTGTATGATGTTCTGATGTTTAGTAGTTCACATTTGTGGTGTCATTTCCATCACAGTTAACATGTCAGCATCCGTGATTATCATAGGAAAGCCAACGCTTTGTGATCATCCGTGATCATCATAAGAAAACCAATATTTTGTCATCATCTGTGATCATCATAGGAAAACCAATGCTTTGTGATCATCCGTGATCATCATAGGAAAACCAATGCTTTGTCATCATCCGTGATCATCATAGGAAAACCAATGCTTTGTCATCATCCATGATCATCATAGGAAAACCAATGCTTTGTGATCATCCATGATCATCATAGGAAAACCAATGCTTTGTGATCATTCGTGATCATCATAGAAAAACCAATGCTTTGTGATCATCCGTGATCATCATAGGAAAACCAGTGCTTTATCATCATCCGTGGTCATCATAGGAAAACCAATGCTTTGTCATCATCCATGATCATCATAGGAAAACCAATGCTTTGTGATCATCCGTGATCATCATAGGAAAACCAATGCTTTGTGATCATCTGTGATCATCATAGGAAAACCAATGCTTTGTGATCATCTGTGATCATCATAGGAAAACCAATGCTTTGTGATAATCCGTGATCATCATAGGAAAACCAATGCTTTGTCATCATCCGTGATCATCATAAGAAAACCAATGCTTTGTGATCATCCGTGATCATCATAGGAAAACTAATGCTTTGTGATCATCCATGATCATCATAGGAAAACCAATGCTTTGCATCATCCGTGATCATCATAGGAAAACCACTGCTTTGTGATCATCCGTGATCATCATAGGAAAACCAATGCTTTGTGATCATCCATGATCATCATAGGAAAACCAATGCTTTGTCACCATCCGTGATCATCATAGGAAAACCAATGCTTTGTCATCATCCATGATCATCATAAGAAAACCAATGCTTTGTCATCATCCGTGATCATCATAGGAAAACTAATGGTTTGTCATCATCCGTGATCATCATAGGAAAACCAATGCTTTGTGATCATCCGTGATCATCATAGGAAAACCAATGCTTTGTCATCATCCATGATCATCATAGAAAACCAATGCTTCGTGATCATCCATGATCATCATAGGAAAACCAATGCTTTGTCATCATCCGTGATCATCATAGGAAAACCAATGCTTTGTCATCATCCGTGATAATCATAGGAAAACCAATGCTTTGTCATCATCCGTGATCATCATAGGAAAACCAATGCTTTCTACTTTATTGTCTGTAACAGTGATAGTGACAGTATCTTGTATTTTTAAGTCCCTCTTCAAAAGGAACCTTGATAATTGGATGGGAGATAGGAAATTCACCCCGGGGATCATGTCAGTCACCCTGCTAGACAGGGGTCTGGGGAAGTAAATATTGTGGGAAGAAATATCCAGGGAATTGTTATGGCTAGGCTTGTATAGGCCCTAAGGCCGATAGCCTAGTACCAACCTATGAACCTATGAATCTGACTGCATAATCAGACCTGCAGTAGCTCTTTAAAGATAAGAAATTATGAGCTGTGAACTATTTGCAGCCTTCTCAAACTACTTTTGCTTATATCACTTGCTAATGTCACTTTCAAAGTGCTTCTTCATCTTAAATCAGGCCTTTGTTAACAGTAGTAAATCCAAGTTCCTCTTCCTGCCTGGGCACAACAGGAGCACAGTAGCTAGCAGGTGGGGCATGTAGAACATTTTGAAAAAAAAAAAAACACCAAAACATCATACATCATAAAAATCAAGTATATATTACATGATACATGGTATCAACTCATCAACAATCCACTGCTAAAAATTAAAGGCCATTCTCCTATGAATAAACAGTGAATGTCATAATCTTATAAATCATGACAATGTTCACAACACAAAGAAACAACTGATTTGTCATGCTCAAGGATTATAGTTTGGCTATAGTGTTGATATGCTACAATGTATTAAGGGTGTAGATACCAATACAACAGAGGTGGGAAATTGTCATGCACAAAGACATTTGTGCCTTAGTAGAAAGCAAAAAAATATCATTAATCCACATTTACAAACATAAAGTCACAACTTGTTTTGATTTGTGCTGCATTGTAAGGAAATATTTTTAAATAAATGCAGTACATTCTGCCACCATTCAAGATAAAACATACATCTCATTGCAGACACTAGTGAATAGCAAAACAGTATTAATGTCTGTCAAAAGTTCTTTGAAGTAGAAGCAAGAGTGGTCAGTTAATATCCCCTCGATTACAGGGGCTATTTTAACACCTCAGGAAGAAAGTTGGTGGTGGGGGGGGGTCTGTCAGCACTTGGACTAAAAAATTGAAAGCCTTAAAACATGCAATTCAGATAGTTTATTTTGTGCAGTATCTACAATGGGTCTTTATTAAATCAGCAAATGCTTAAAATAGCAAACGCTGATTTATCGACCCTTTAAGAGTGAAATCTGACAATCTCGAAGACACGGAACAGTGATTTTTTCCCAGGGAAAATAATCGCTGTTCCAAAAGAAAAAAAAAGTTCAAAACACAAAATAAAGTGGGGGGCTTTGCCCACCCCCACACCCCTGATGTGCCCTACTTAAATATGCCAACTCCAAGATTGCAGCACAGTGGAGTAAATGGCAAAGTCCCGAAAACGGCCCAGCGATTTTTTTCCTTGTTTCCCTGATCCCAGGATTGTCAGGTTTCACTCTTAAAGGATCAATAAATCAGCGTTCGCTATTTTAAGTGTTTGCTGATTTAATATAGACCCTCTACAACTATTGTTATAGAGGTAAAAGCTGCTCTGAGAACACAAATCAGAGTAAGTCAAGCAAAATAGTAAAAACAAAATTAGGTCCCAGAAGCTGTGTAAAATGTCTGTGACTCACACTACTGCTATTTTATTTACCTAGAAGTTAAAAAAATGATTTCCTTATATCAAGCATGGCCCACATTAAGGGGCTTGAGGTGGATTCTGGGGAAAAAATCTCCAAGATCACTTTACAGTGGCAGAGCAATTGAAATATAATAACCATATCCATTTAATGATTCTGATGCATTTAAATACTCCAAGTAAAAAGATACAATGAAATAAGTGAGATATAGTGGCAACCATAATTTATTTATTTATACTTTTTGTTGACTGGGTTAGTCTGACTAGGCTAATGGCCTCTTTTCAGGGGAGATCTGAGGTAGTACTAATAAAAATTTAGCCAGGACACCATAGAATTTCTACTCTTTTCCATAGGGGGAAGCAGTTTTTTGTGGAGTGTCTTACTTACTGTTTTCTTTCTGGGCATGTAGGCAACTTGGAGAAACCAGAGGAAGTATGGTGAGTGTATGTGAAGATAATACAGGTGTGGAGAAGGAGAAAACAAATATAAAGATGGAGGATCCTTTACGAGAAAGACAGTTAAGTGATATGGAAGAAGCAGAGAGATTGTTCATATCGGAGAAGAAGGGAGCAATGAACGAGATGAATGAATGGAAGGTATTGACTGAAGCGGTTCCAGATTCTGAAGATATATTCCAGGAGAAGTTGTTCCAGGGAGATGAAGAGATTCAACAGGGATGTATTATTACAACTCTTCAATCTGGAGGGTTGCGGGATATTTATCTAAAAGAAATGATTAAGCAGAGTGAACTGGAGAATGAAGTAGTGGCATCATGGGGTGACTTTATGGAAAAGATACAAGAAGAGGAGGTTGCTGAGGACTTGACAAGAAAGAAGTCATATGCACAGACAGTGAAGGAGGGAGAAAGAAGAGGTGAAGGAAGTGAAGAAAGTTTGTCATGAGAGTAAGCAGAAAAAAAGAAAAAGGACTTGACAGGTATGAAGCATGGGACTGTAACTGCACCATTGGGTGTTTCACCCAAGGAGGTAAGAGCCTTTATTCTTATCAATAAAGAAATGTACTGTGATATATTTTTGAGACAGGCCAGATTATGGAGAATTGTTTAGAACGATATGAACAAAAAAGAACTGCAATCCTTGGACTGAATGTGTGGTACAGGCGTTTCATAAAGAAACAACAAAAAAAAGAGTTATATTATTTATAACAGAAGTTGAAAAAGAGGAATTGAAGGAATATTTAAAGATTACATGCAAAGATGTTATTGCCACAACAAAAACTATATGATGAAAGATGTTTATAGACTGACGGATGGGAATGAGGGGTTATTTTGAAAATGGAAAGTGATAATGTTGCACATATACCTAATGTGATAAATGTGAACAGTAACAGAGGATTTGTAAAGTATAGAGAGCAGCCAAAAACATGCGTTTTTTGTGGAAAAAATGATCACTTGATTAATGAATGTGATGAACGAAGATCTTTTGTTTGTGGCAAAACAGGGCATGAAACAAAAAATGTGGCATGAAATGTAAAAAATGTGGAAAACCCAAATATACATGGGTGGTTTGTAAAGAAAATGTTGAAGTCACAGAAACAGACGATACACAAGATCCATTATATGATAAAAATGCATCTACTTTACAAGCTCAAAGTTTCTGTACTTTGAACTGCAAATGGTCGAGACCATAAGATTGAAGTTTTGAAACTTCAAAATTCTAATAAAAAAAACAAATAAAAACAGATTAATTGTTTTTTACATTTTTGCATGGGGAGCAAGCCCTCCTGCACCCCCACACCCCCTGCTAAATAAATATACCAACTCCAAGATCGCACTACATTGAGGAAAATAGTACATTTCCCATTCCACCCTGTACGGCGATTTATTAATTCAAAAAGTTCAAAGTTTCAAAACTTCAATCTTATGGTCTCAACCATTTGCAGTTCAAAGTTTTGAAACTTTGAGCTTGTGAAGGGAATCCAATACAAATATAGAAAAGGAACATGAAAAACAGGTTAGTACACAGGAAAGAAATAAAGATATAATTAATATGTGATTCCAGCAAAGGTTTTTTGTTTGTTTTGTTTTTCTGGCTTACTTATATAGGGTCATAAATGCAGGAGTTAATAATACCACAGAACTCACTGACAGTATCCTGAAAAGACTTATTTTGGTCATTAAGGATATAATAAAAACAGATACAGCTTTTTACTTGGATGGTTAGTAGAAACACCATTTAAAAACTGCATACTTACATGTCGTGTGCTTCATGTGTGCATTAACATGGTAGTCTCCGCACTGGTGGTTTACACATTTGCACGTCCAGTGAAAACAGTAGTTTGGTGGATAAACCTCATTATGATATGGGAAAAGATTAACAAGAAGCAAACAAGCAAACAAACAAAACAGCACTGATTATCTGACACTTTATTTCAAGTGCATTGAAATGCATCTCAAAAAATGACCAGTAAGTGCATTTCTTCAAGTAATCTCATACGGTTAAAGTGCAATATACTGTATCATTCAGACCCTTACATTCTTTGCAGATGTCAACATATGAACACAAATAGCAAAAATGGAGATGAGAAGACCACAGCATAAAACCAACGATTTATTTCAAATCCAAGGAATCAAACAGGTACCAAGTAAACGCTTTCACATCCAAACAGATGCTTCTTCAGACTTCATTCAAACAAATTATTCAGAAATAAATAGGACGTGCTGGAGGGACAGATTCATAACCCAGAGGCTCCCTATACTCTGGAACAGAATCCCAGTCCATGTTAGGCAGAGCCCCTCACTGACTCTCTTCAAGAGAAATCTTGATGAGTGGATGGGAGATCGTAGGTTTACCCCGGGGGTCATCTCTGCGTCACTACTAGACAGAGGCACAGTAAACTAAACCCTAAATGGGCATAGTATTCTCATTCCAAGGGGTGGCAAAAGCCACACACACTCGGGCTAGGCTTATAAATGCCCTAGGGCAGATAGCCTAGTATGAACCTATGAACCTATGAACCTATGAACTTGCATACCATTTAAATACATCATTGATTAAATCATTTGCATTAACAATCAATCAAATACTGGCCTTAAAGGTATAGCTCTTAAAAACACTAAATTTAAAAATACATACATATATAATCAAACAGAAGTGTAATAGGTTTATTAAAAATTACTTAAATATTTTAGCAGCAAGTAAAGGTTTTATAGATAAGACCAGGGCATTTATCGGCCTGTCCAATAAAGTTCCTTTTGTTCAGTAACATTTTTCTTATCACCCAGCCTTAAACCACAATTTATACTGCATATAACTAAGAATTTGAAAGTATGGCTTTCATTCACCCTAATATGTTTGGCTAATGCACTTCTTTCAACATCATCATTGCGAATGACAGAAAGGTGTTCCCTATGTCAACATATACAAAATTTTTATTGGTTTAAATATAGAGCATGTTCTGCTACTAATCTATGCAAGCAAAGTACATAAACTAATGTCATCTATTGTCTTAATTCATGACATATCTAAGACACTTATTCACTCTAGCACCTTCCCTGAAACCTTATAATTAAAGTGACACAAATACAGTGGTAAATCACAGCTTGGAATAGATGAGCTCCATAATTACATTATGTCAGTAGTACACAGGATAATGATTTAGTTTGCTCTTGTTAAGCTGCAAAATCATTCTTAGTCATGCAATCTGCACTGTCATCACTAATAATAGATTAAATACTCCACAAAATGTGAGTAATCAAACAATTACACACAGACACACTCACTGATTTCCTCTACAGATTTTTATCCCTATGAAACCTCAAGAGTTTTACATGGAACAAGCATCACTTAATATTTCTATCATCTTACATCAGCACTGAAATAAAATGCCACTTAAACTTGTGATTAAATGATGGTGAAGATATTATATGCTGAGAATGAGGGTGGTGTTTCTGCCTGGTGATGGGGCAGTGCTTTAATGGCAGAGCAGATTGCCCATTGAATTCAACATGGAAGGAAGGCTGTAAATAACTGAAACTATAATCGCTGATGCATGTGATATCAGCATCTCTGCCAAGTTACGAGATAAAAAAAAATTCCCTGGCATACAGAACAGCATGTGTGACATTGCTAGATGCTCAGCTTTTCATTTCTCCATCCCTTTCCCAATCCAGTGACAGTAGTTAATGGTCCCAGCCCAGTGTAGGTAGTGCAGGGGGATGGATAGTACTGGGAACACTATGACTGGAGCAACACTGAGCAGCTGATGGCCAGAATGAAAGTTTATTGCATGTTGGCATTATTTACAATAACTGCCTAGAAATAACCCCCACTCTACTCTTCTTACAGGTCCCCAAATGTAATAACACTGAACTCTTAATAACTCAACAGAAAATAATTAAAAGAAAGTCTCTGTGTATCTCAGCTACAAGTATTTCACCAGACAACAACATTTCAACACCAGAAAGTACCTTCCACTGGATGTCTCACCATATCCTAAAATAACAGTTATACTAGGCAACCTCAGTATAGACTGGAAGAGCATCATAAACAACAGTCCTTCAGAATGTATTACCTTATATGGCTTTACAACATCTCTACCTCTAGAATCGATAAAAAGACTGACACAGACAGCTTTAGACTGGATCCTTGCTAACAAACAAAACACAATTCTGTCATTGGATGTCTGCCAGACACAATAAGTGACCTCCTTGCCATTGATCTGGTCAGATGTTTCTGTAGGCAATCCATAAACATAACTTATAACCAAATACGCAATGCAGCACAATTTAACAAGGGCACCTTTGCCTGTACTCTAACCCAGTACAACTGGAATATAATAAAATGCATGCCATATGATGCCATTATCACAAATAAAACCTTTCTAAATATTCTTAACAGCCAAGCCTGTATGTAAACAAAACAAGTCAAACAAAAATCAGCATCATGTCTGACTAAAGATGCTGAAACAACTCACGTTTCAAAGAGAAAAAGCATGCAATGACTAGCATAAGAGCAGACCTCAAAATACATTTCACACATTTAGACATTTTTAGCAACTTGCAAAAGACAACATTAAAATGGATAAACAAGCCCATTATACCAACTTCCAATATAAATACAAAAAAAATACTCATTTGGTGATCACTAAATAAACTTACATATCCTGGACAAACCTTCACACCCCTCCTTCTACTTCTAATACCACATTGAGTCAATTCCATTTCAGTTCTACTCCTTTTTTATGCAGTTTTCTATTGCTGATACACAGTAATTCTAGTTTACCTCTCACACTTCCTCCATCCAATCCCATCCAGTCTCATCCATTCTCCTTCCTCCTTGTCCACATCTCTACTATAGTAAAATTCCTACTGGAGCCAAAGCCAGCTTGTCTGCCGACCAACTTCCAGCTGAATACCTAACAACAGCAGCTAGTGCTGTGGCTGTCCCCATAGCCATACTGATAAACTGATCCATATCAGAGAGATATGCCCCGTCCATTTGGGAAAAATCCTATATAAAACCACTTCACAAAGTTGGCATAATAAATAGAATTTTCCAGCTACAGACATACTCCCATCTTATCTCCTCTGTCAAGAATACTGTAAAAACCCATGCACTCTCAAGGTATGTATTACATTAAGTCCAACAACCTTCTAACCAAAACCCAGCATGGTTTTAGACGTCACCATATTACTACCACTGCTCTCCTCAACTTCACCAATATCATAAACCAACATAATAATGATGGCAACCCGCTATCTTCACTATTCTTAGATTTATCAAAAGCAATTGTCACCATATCCCCCCGACATCTTCTTGTTGGTTTTCTTCCCTCACCCTTACCCAGCTGTTTCTCTCACGGTTCCATAGTTATCTGACTAACAGGCAGCAAGCAGCCTAATGAAAACAACATCTCTCATCCTTCATGCCAGTCTCTGTTAGTGTCCCACAAGGATGAATATTAGGTAACTCTTATTCAGCATTTTAACAACAACCTACATACTGCCACCCTCTGTGATAGACTTTCAAAATAACCCTATGCAACAACAGAATAACTGAAATTGTTACCACAACCAAATTTCTGGGTATATTGACAATAATCAACAAACTTGACCAGCATATATTTAAAAAAACACACCTGAAGCTTGGCTTTCTGTATACCACTAAACACGAAGCTTGGCTTCCCGTATACCACTAAACACGAAGCTTGGCTTCCCGTATACCACTAAACATGAAGCTTGGCTTCCCGTATACCACTAAACACGACCTCAACAAGACAAGCACTAGCATCTGGCTACTTTCTTCTATCGCTACTATATGTTTCACCTTTACTTACACTCAGAACTAAACTCATTACCTCATGCAACAAAGAAACCAAATTTGCTACCAGCCTGACAAATACAACCTCTCACTGTAGCACCCTGAAATAACCTGACAGACTCAGCAAGACAAACACTAGCATCTGGCTGCCTTTTTCCACTCCTAGTATATGCCTCATTTATTCTTATATTGCACTCAAAACTAAACTCACAACCTCTTACAACAAAGTAGCCAAATTTGCTGCCAGTCCGACAAACAGGACTCATCACTGTGGTGCTCTGAAATAACTAAATTGGCTTGGGTTACCCAACTATTTAACAGACTCACAACTGATTACTGCAAACTGACTTCAATGCACTCACCAGAAATATGTCCAGCAGTAGAAGACACCAATAAGTACAACTCTCCAGGTAGAGACCTTCTCTCAAATGATAAACTAGTAATTACAACAAGTCTAATAACTCAGCAAATGACTCACTATACTAACATTAAGTATCCAAACTCTGGAAAATTATTTCAACACACATAAAACACGCCATGAAATTTTCCACCTTCAAGTGCTTACTGAATCAGCACCTATAACAAACATGGCTGTAATTGTGCTTCATATCTGGGTGAGTCTACAACCTCTGTCAGCCTGTACTCCTACCTCTTTATAATCTCAGTTCCCCTGTTTATCTAATCCTTCTAGTAGTCAACCACCATTCCTGACCTATACCCCTTGACATAGTGCTACTTTTCTGTCCTCATAGGTTCATAGGATGATACTAGGCTATGGGCCCAGAGGCCCTTATAAGCTTAGCCAAGAATTTCGCCCATGTTTCCTCAAAGTCAGCACCTGTTTTCCCTGTCCGGCAGAGACACAGGTGGGATCCTAGGGGTATATTTTCTGTTTCCCATCCAGTCATCCAGGTTCCTGTTAAAGAGGAAAAGATATCTTAACCATTATGCCAACCTTCCTCTCTGCTTTAAAGCATAGGTTCATAGGCAACTGCTAGGCAATCGGTCTGCCAGCCTTTTCAAGCCTAGCCACAAAATTTGCCTCCAGCCTCAAAGAGGGCAAGACAAGATAGAAACCGGAAGAGAATCTGAGGCTGCTCATCCAATTATCTAGGTTTGCCTTGTAGGTGGCAAGGGTACTACTCTGCTTGACATATAATTTATTTATTATTATTTATTTATTTAACATTTGTTAAACAGGATAGTCTGACTGGACAACTAGTGTCCATTTTTAGCACCATCCTGGGAAGAAAAGCTCCATACAATAACAAAATAAAGGCATACAATTACAAAATAAATACAGTAGAAATAAAGAGTGACAAATTATAAATAGGTTACAAGTGAAAGGTAGTAACAGTTAGGGAGTGTGCTATAGAAAACTTTCAGCAGTTAAAAGTACAAAGTCAAGATACACTTATGTGAGCATAGCCCATTCCTGAGATGAACATACAAAAACATTATGTACAATATAGACAGTGTGCATAAGTAGAGTACAGTGTTCCCTGGCATAAAACAGTATATAAAAATATATATAGAAGCTTTGGCAGAGCACATCACTTGTATGGTCCAGAGACAGAAGGGAATAAACCCCTAGAGGTGGATGGATCCTCATGGAGGTCCACTGCCATTGCATAAATGATTGGAGTAGAGGTATGATTTAAGGAGGTTCTTGAAAGAGGGAGTACACTTTTGTAGTCTGAGGTCAGGAGGTAGGTTGTTCCATGTTTTAGCAATTTCATGGGCGATGAGAGATTCCGCAGAGCTGTTTTTACATGAGATGGTTTCAATTAAGGCTTTGTTGCTGGACTGTAATTGTCCATTAGAATTGTAGAAGTTTAGAAGGCCAATCAGAGCAGGTTTTTTCTCAGGATAGTACAGTATTTGGTGCTCTAGGTTGAGTTGATGGTACCTTAATAGGTTGGGGAATTCTAGTCAGTGTAAAGAATGTAGGGGCTGGCAATGGTGGGAGCATGATTTGGCATTGATAGCAAATCTCGTGATTTTGTTGTAGCAAGTGGAAAGTTTATTCAGGTCAGTTTTATTTAGGCTTGTTAGTACTGTGGATGTGTAAAGTAGTGTAGATAGGAGATGGGTTCTGGCTATGACACTACCAGATTCAGAGGTTAGATACATTTTGCTACGATAGAGAGAGCCTAACTTTTGTGGACTTTAGAAATGGTTATTGATTTGCGATTGTTGAATTTGAGTTGCTGGTCGATAGTAAATCCTAGTAATTTAGCCTCTGAGACAAAGGTGATTATGGTCTTGTTGGGGGAGAATATGGAGAAGGTGAGGTCATTAGTCTTAGTTGCGTGGAACAGCATAAGTTGTGTTTTCTTGGGGTTTAATATCAGTTGCGAGTTATTAAGCCAGTTCTCTATTTCAGTGAAGGCTTCTTGGGTTTTTTGTTGTAGAACTGGATATTGGATGTAGAGCAGATGAGTGTTGTGTCATCAGTGTATTGGATTATATCAGCTTTTGTGGGTGCTAGGTGGAGGTGGTTTGTGAAGATGTTAAAAAAAGGGGGCCAAGAATTGAACCTTGTGTTATGCCTAGAGTGACAGGGAGTGGAATGGATAGGGCGTTAATCCATTTGACGGACTAGTGGCAGTTGTCTAAGTAGCTTTTGAACCAGAGCATGGTGGGGTTGTTAATACTAAGATCAGACAGGTGTTTATTGTGTGAAACTGTATCAAATGCTTTGGATAAGTCTAAGAAAGTAGCAGAGACTAGTTTGCCTTGGTTCCTGTAAAAGTTTATGTGTTGGTAAAGTTAAGTAGGGCAGTGGTGGTGCTATGGGATGGGTGGAAGCCATGTTGGGTTATGGAAAGTAGGCTGATGGTGAGGAGGTGGGGAGAGGAGCTGGTGATGAAGGTACCTTTCTAGGATCTTTAAAAGGGATGATAGAATTACAATTGGCTGGTAGTTAGAAAGGTCTATAGAGGGGCCACCTTTGTGGAGGGGAATGATGAATGAGGTTTTCCACAAAGATGGAACGGTGTGTTCAGTAATGGATGTATTAATTAGTAATGAAATGATGTAGGCTATTGTTGTAGATGTAAGTTAGAGGTATTCAGTGGGAAGGTTGTCAGCAGCAAGGGTGGTTGATCTGAGTTTAGCCAAGAATTTCTGGATAGTGGATGTTGATACTGGCTTGAGTGAGAAGGGGATAGTGTTTTTTGGGACTTAGGGAGCTGTGGGATATTGGTGGAAGTTGTTTTGTTTATGTGTTTAAGTATAAAGGAGGTGGAATAGTTGTTAAAGCTGGAGGCTATGTCTGAGTCTGTGCCTGCTGTATTGGGGGGGGAGGGGTGGATTTGCTGGGCTGGAGGATGTTATTCACTGTTGCCCAGAATTTTTGTGGATTGGTGCTATGTTTCTTTTGTATGGAGATTTAGTAGTTTTGCTTGACAAACTTAACCTGCTTTTTTGCCTTATTTCGATGTTCAAGAAAGACTTGCCTAGATGTGAGTGTTTTGCATTGGAGCCAGGTTTTCCAGGCTTTTTCCTTTTTTCTTTATAAGTAGGGCCGTTGTGGTTCTCTGGAGCCGGGGGGGTAGGTTTACTATGTACTCTAATTGTTCTAATTGGGGCTAAATGGTTGAGGATGTTTAGTAATATGGAGTTGAAGTATTCAACTGCCTTGTCTAGTGGAAGGGTTTTGATAGGAGACCAGTTACAGTATTTTAAGGCTCTCAAGAAGTGATCTTTGGGGAAATTTGTGTGGGAGTGGGTTTGTATGATGGACGGGGAGTTGTTGGTTTTAAGTTTTGGTCTAAGGATAAAAGTGGGATTGTGGTCACTGAGAGAGTTGGACAGTGTGCCACACTGGTGGGCAGTATTGGGTTGGTTAGTGAGGATCCAGTCTAATATAAATTCCTTTTTTGTGGCCTTATTAATATGTGTGGGAGAATGTATGAGTTGGGTGAAGTTATTTAGGTTAATATGGTAGGTGGGTGTAGGAGAGTGGATAGAGTTCCAGTCGATGTTAACATCGCCTAACACGATAGTTTCTTGGGGAAGGGAGTGGGAAGCCGAGTGAAGTATAGTTTCTAAGGTGGTTAGGTTATCGCCTGGGGGTATGTAGATCCCAACTAAGTTGAGCTGCTTGTGTTGGTTTAAGGAGACTTTTACAAATATAGTTTCTGCACTTTTGAAGTCTGGGGTTTCTTTTTGTAGGAGTTGCAGTTTTAGGTTAGGTTTGTGAAGCAGGGCTATGCCACCACCTCTTTTATGCACTCAGTCAGCCCTCTGAATGTTATAACCGGGTGGTGTTAAGGAGTTGTCCTTGATATGTGGTTTAAGCCACGTCTCTGTGATGAGTATAATGTCTGGGTTATATAAGAAGATGGTGGAATGAAGTTGTTCTATTTTATTAATAATACTGCAAATATTCAAGTTTAATATAAATAAATTGGTGGATTTGTGTTTAAATGAAAGGTGGGAATTGCATGCATTATTTGAGGGTGTTGCTGGACCAGGGTTGGGGTGAATATCTCCTCCTAGTAGTAACTGGGTTGCTATGGTGGTAAGAGTTTTGAGGTAATGCATTATTAGGGAGTGGAATCTGAAACCTGGTTGTTTTTTGGACGGTGAGATGTAATAAATAGGAGAGGTAAGATGGATGAGGGGTTGGCTGTGGATTGCTGGCGATATGCATATATGTCTGGGGTGTAGTTGGTGCTGAGGGGGAGGATGGGGGATTTGAAATCAATGCAATGAGTGATTGTAAAGTGATAAGAGGTACTGATGGAGGCTATGGAGAGACGTGATTAGGAAAGCTAGTAGCAAGAGAGTATAATGGAGTCGAGGGTGGGGAGAATGAGACATAATGGCAATAGTATTATGCAGAGGAAGGAGGATATTGAACTTGAGGATGGTGTGGGTTGAGTGGGAAGAGAGGTAGATGATAGATTTTTAGTAGGAGGGGGCAAGAGCAAAGTGAAGGTAGTTGAGCTGGGAGTGGTTTATTATTCAAGTTGGGATGTGGCCATGAGAGAAGGTTATGGTTTGAGAATTTTGATTGGATAGTGGATGCGGTTTGGAAGGTCAGGTGATATGGGCTTGGAATAAAGCTAGAGGTAGTGGGGAATTATGGGAAATGGGGACAGGGTAGGGGCATGGAGTGAGCACGAGCGCAGCGAGGGCAAATGGAGTGGGGCTGAACCAGAAATGCAGAAGTGGCACCAAAAAACAATCAATCATGTAGCAGTAGTCAGCCCAGTAAGCAAATTATGCCTTACACTGCACAAAGGGTCAAAGTTTATTGCTACTGAATTGTAATTGAGTTATTTTAAGCTTATGAAGGTAAAGGGCTAATAGCATGGCATACTCAGTGTCTGGGGACACCTCGCACTGAAATTTCACTTTATGCCACCACTTGGGAACTGACCCAGGAAAAAGAAGGAGGGATAGATAGCAGGCAGACAGAAGGAATGGCTTACATCATTGCACTGAAATTTCACTTTATGCCACCACTTGGGAACTGACCCAGGAAAAAGAAGGAGGGATAGATAGCAGGCAGACAGAAGGAATGGCTTACATCATTTGACCGGTACTGGTAGAAGGAATACAATGCCTGGATGTCTGCTGCCACTTAATGGTATAATAATTAGTTACAGAATGTAATGGAAGTTTGTTTCATAGGTGAGGGAATATGTTGGGTTATGAATCTATCATGCCAATATGTCTTATTTATTTGCTGATAAAGGCTGAATTCCTTTAACTGAGTGTTTGATGAGCTATTAGTTCTGCAAAGGAATAGGAGATCAAATAAGGTTGGATCTTTCAAGGCACGAAAAGCTAAACATAGATCTGCATGGAGGAGTCTGCAAGAGACTGAGTACAGAGAAAGGGCTGCTAGTCTTTTCTGATAACTAAGATTTTTGAGGCCATTGATGTTTTTAGTTTGCTTTTAGTTATGAATTTCTGAGTTCTCTCAAATTGTGTGACATGTTTAGATAAACAGATGCCAAAAGGTGCACTATATTCAAATAATGGGCCTGACAATATATGCATAAAGGGGAATTAAGACTTCTTTGGATCTAGTGGGGATGTCTTTTGAAATTATATGGGCCAGATAAAAGGCTTTCCAAACTGGTGTGGAAACAAGATAGTCAAATGATAAGGAATTATCAATGAGAATACCTAGTTCCCTTACAATAGTGTCTGATTGGCAGGTTGCATCTCCAATATGGTAATTGAAAATGTTTTGTTTACCAAAATGAACAGCTCACTATTGAAATGTTGGCACTCAAAATGCCAGGTGCTGATAAAACAACAAAAAAAGGCCAAAATCACAGGAAAAGAGTAAATCTCAAAAATCACTTTTCTCCTTAAAACTTATTTTTGCAGGGGGAAAGCCCCCCTGCACCTCCCATATCAAGCCCCAACCCCCCCAAAACTTATATATATATATATATATATATATATATATATATATATATATATATATATATATATATATATGGGTTCCCTACGTTACACTGACAGCTCGGAAGATCGACACTCAAAACACGACGCCAGAAGAACAAAACCTCAAAAACACGAAAGTTCAGATGCCTGACAGACCACAATCCCGACACTGAACAAAACAAAAAGTTAACTGTTACACACAACACACACACAACACAAGCACACCAACAAGCTAAAAACCTACACTACACCTTACACAAAACTATCTATGCATTAACCTTAACCCAAACCCTAACCCTAAGGTCCGTAACTATCGCACACTCACCTTACCTGCTCGTTAACCCTTAGGTCCATAACTATCGCACACTCACCTTACCTGCTCCCTAACCCTAAGGTCCCTAACTATCGCACACTCACCTTACCCGCACCCTAACCCTAAGTCCCTCACTATCGCACACTTACCTTACCCGCACCCTAATCCTAAGTCCTTCACTATTGCACACTAACCTTACCCGCACCCTAACCCTAAGTCCCTCACTATCGCACACTTACCTTACCTGCACCCTAACCCTAAGTCCCTCACTATCACACACTTACCTTACCCGCACCCTAACCCTAAGTTCATCACTATCGCACACTTACTGGGTCATGCTCACACGTTACCCCTGTCAGTGTTTTCTCTGTTGAGATTATGACTTGTCGGTCATCTGCTTCGTAGTTCTTCTGACGGCGGTGTTTTGAGTGTCGATCTTCCGAGCTGTCGGTCTAACGTAGGGGACCCATGTGTATATATATATATATATATATATATATATATATATATATATATATATATATATCAACTCAGAGATTACCATACCTTGTAGAAAAGGGAATATTCCAAGAAATGACATTTCAGACTTACAATATGTAAATCTGTTCTTTCAACCATTCAATCTCCGCATTTCAGGACTCGCTGTAATGGGTCCCAACATTTTTTATGATTTCCAAAAGGATCTATGCTACATTTTTTTACATTTAATTTGAGACCATTGTCCTTGCACTAATTGTTAATATGGTCTAAGCCATTTTGGAGCAATTGTGAGTCAGCTGATGATCGAATTACAATACCCAATTTACAGTCATCTGCAAACGTTATTAACCATAGTGCAAAATTGCTGGCCTGAAGATCTGAGAAATATATGCCAAACAGTAAAGGGCACAAAACTAATCCATGTGGTACACCACTAGTAAGTTTTTGCTTTCAGAAGTGGCACCTGCTAGTCTAACCACTTGGGTTCTGTCAGACAACCAGTTAGCAATCTGTTGCACAATATAAGAATTTATATTCAGATTTACAGGTCTAACATTAATGCTTGTATGGGGACTGCATAACCACTATCCACTGCTTAAGTTACTTTTTCAAAGAAATTAATGAGGTTAAAGAGGTAAGACAAAGTCAAATTGATGAGGGTCCAGGGTTCATAGATTTTCAATGTCCAGATTAATGAAGTCTGACATAATGTGCTCCATAGCTTTACATATGATGGTACTGAGACTAATGGGTCTGTAGTGACCAGGGTCTGTTGTTAGGTCACCCTTGTGTAATGGCCTTACAAAAGCTGTTTTCCAGGCTTCAGGAATGCAGCCAGTGGAGAGGCTTAGGATAAAGAGTTTAAGTATGGTTTCAGAAACATCATATTTGGCCCTAATAATCAGGCAACCTGGTATGCCGGCAGGATCCATGGATGAAATGTTCTTTGTGTTTGAAAGGGCTGAGATAATTTGTTCCATAGTAATTAAAGGGGGTGGCTAGGATTGTGGAACCTGTAGGATAGCTATAATTGTAGGTGGAGTAACATTTGCATGAAATTTGTTAGATAGGATATTCGCTATTTCCTTTCGATCAGAGAGTGAAGTATTATGGTGGACTAGCTCCAAACACTGTTGGGTGTTATTTCTTAACTCCCTTACATAGTTAAAGAAAGATTTTCAGTTATTTTAAGTTCATACTCAGCTTTGAGCTTTATTATGGTTGAGTTTAGCTCTTTGTTAGTTTGCTTAAGTGTGCTCTTAAAATAGGTAGAATGAGACCTCTTATAAGCCATTAAGGAACTTCTTTCTCGTTATATGATTTAGTTATACGGTTATATGCGTATTTCACCATAGGGATTTGGTTTTAAACTTCTCATTATATTTCTTGTGGATAAGGGCTGTCTTATCAGTACACCTATTTAAGTAGGAGTAGACGTCAGAAGCATAGGTAGCAGCTTTAGCAACAGGATTCTTCAGGGGTGGATTACAGCAGAATTTATTTAAGTCATCAAGTAACTGAAGAAGGTTTGCTTTTGAGATGTACCCAAACACAGAGCTATTTACAGGGAAAGTACTACCAGTTTTAAAGGAAAAGGTCATTAAATTATGGTCTGATTTAGCAAGACATGATGATACTTATGGAGCTGTACAAGAAGTGGACCATATTTATAAGGACTAGATCCAGGGCATTAGGGCTCCTGTCAGGATGGTTAATTATTTGTGAAAGAGAGTTCACATTTATAGTGTCAAGGAAGCACTGGACATATGGACCATTGGCAGTGAAGGTCAGCCAGTTATTGATGGTTAGTTGAAATCCACCAATAGAAAAGTGTTGGGTTTAATGGGAATTTCAGCTAATGTGTTAAAATAGCTATTGTGTTCAGAAGGGGGCATACAGGGTGTTTTAGAAGTAGCTGTGAAGTGGTAATTAGTCTTGTATAGGGTGATACGGACTTTTAGGAGTTCATATGCTGTGTTCCAAGGAATCTGTCATGAGGTGATGATATACTTGACAAATACTGATACTCTCCTGCAATTGCTAGTGGGTCTGAAGATGTGCTACGCATTACACCCAGGAACAGAGGCAATGCCTTCATTGCAATGAAACCATATTTTTGTAACTATACATATATGAATGCATTCAAGTTGTAGGATAACCTCAAGTTCAGATATTTTTTTATTAAGACTCCTAACCCTGAGTAGAGATGCACTAATGTGCTGCAAATTAGAATATGCTAGGTTGGAATGCCCATCAGATGGATTCTGCCTACAAAAGGCACTATGGGGACAGCAAAGGCTTTAGCCAGATTCCAAAAGCCTTGGTAAGAGAGCTGAAGGCTATCCTTGGCAAAGCAGGAAGACTTATTGGCCACATCATCTCAAGTTGACACATACTGGACCTCCTAGAATAACCCAGACTACATAGCCAATTATTAAAGCCAATCTCCATCATTACTTTCCACAACTCTTTTTAACCATCTTCTCTGTCAGTGTTTGCCCCACTTTACTCTCAGTTACTACAATGCATCTATCTTCATTCTTATCTTGCTGTGCCCTAACCTACCTAGCATCTAATGTTTAACACACCTTACCTGACTATCACTTATCCTGAAAGCTATACTGTAATCCTGCTTACTGATGTCTTATAAGTCAAAACCTAGTGATAGCCTGTCAGCTATACTGTACTTGAACTGTTTGCAAACTAAAAGTTTACATCAATGTATAAGATCTGAATCAAACTTTGAGACAGCGATCCGTCTCTGCTAGGTTAACCAGTCAGATAGTGAGCAGGACTCGAACAAGAAATTAAATACTGTTTATTAAATAAAAATGAACTTAAGATGTCTAAGAAACGTGGTAAGCGCTTTCATCTGCAATAGCAGACTTCATCAGACCACTATACAACAGAAAAGGAAACATATTTAACAACTTTTTGGCGCCAGATCCATTCAAAATTCAAACAGCTGACATCCATTTAAAGTGCCAGTGCATATATCTTGTGAAAACACATATAGCGTTCAATATACACAATAAAATCGATATGCATCATAAAGTGCATAATCAGCTTGATAAACTCCACAGCTAAAAACACATGAATAAGGTAAATAATGATAATAATACCCACTACCATAAAATATGTATGAAGATATAAAATTTGTATAAATTATTATGTATAAAAAAATATATAAAAAATATATATATAAATAAATACTTATGAAGCAACTCTGCCTAGTAAATTACTAATGGTCTAAAACAACACATATTTCATTAAGGGGAACTTAAAACAAGAGGTGTAAAGTGCTAATACTAAATATGTCACTAATCTCACAAATCTTAAGAAGTACATAAAAATATGGTTCACATCAAATGAAATTACACATAAAAACATTCAACTTATAATAGTCGCAATAAGGGTTTGATTGATATAAAATCATTAATACCTGGGTGCTTTGTGGAGACCTAACTACCTGATCAATTATGGCAAATCTAAAAACATGTGCATCACCGTACTCTTTAATATGTCTATATAAGGCATTATTGGTGTCTTGGACCTTAATCCTATACAGATATTCATAAATCCGCTTCCTTAATTGCCTTTCAGTTTTCCCAATATAGAATGCTGTACAGGACGCACATTTTGCAAGATATATTATATTAGTACTGTAACAGTTCCCTTTCTTAAACTTAATATAGGTCCTGTTGATGTCATCCAATTTACATCCCCTATTTTCATTTATAGCAAAACATTGTCTACAGGAACCACATTTTTTAGAGGAAACATCCTGCTTCATAGGGTTCCGGTTATTTTTAACGCTCTCCAACAATCTTTTTATATTTAATCCCACCTTATATACACAACATGGTCCATTACCAACTTCATTTTTTACTTCCTCATCAACAGTTAAAATGTTCCAATATCTAAACAAGATGTTTTTAATTTCATTAACATGTGGAGAATACATTAATACACATACTTTGTTGGACTCAAGCCCCCCTGCTTTAAAGGGCTGAATAACATTATTATAATTATATACAGTTCCCAATATCGGGGGGTACTTTTTACCCCATTCTCTTATAACATAAGAAGCAATGTCATTCAGTAATGGTAACGGAAAATTTCTATTAATAAACATATTTTTAATAAAATGTATCTCTTTTATCATTACTTCATAATTAGAGGACATTCTAGCTGCCCGAATACATTGTCCTTTAAAGATGTTTCTTAGTATATGTTTGGGGTGATTACTAGAAAAATCCAAATACCCATTTGAGAATGTTTCTTTTCTAAATATCTCTGACTGAAAACCAGGCTTAACCTGGCCCTTACTATGCAAAAGAATGCAGAGCTGTTACCTTTAAATGAATTAAGGAGAAAAAGTACTTTTGTACCCATGACACATAGGAATGTTTCAAATTTCGAAGACCTTACTTGTTTAGACATATATAGATATAACAAGAGAAGTAAGACTTCTATTATTAATGATAACCTTTCCGTACAGGAGAGGAAGTGTTTGAACGAGTTAGTCTGTGATAAAGATATACGGGTAATGAAACCCGATAAAGGGGCAAGGATAGTCCTGTATAACACTACGGACTATGTTAATAAGATACAGAGGATATTAATTGAGACAGACAATTATGAAATTGTGTCCCTAAATGAAATTAATATCGGATATTGTAAGATTGATTTAGCTTTGGAAGAGTACCTTATTGACAAAAGGATTACTGTGGAGACTTACAATTTTTTAAATTTGGAATTTCCTGTGCTCGCCACAATAGTAGGCATACCTAAAATCCATAAGGATATACTTGATCCCCCATTTCGCCCAATCATATCGGGCAGTAAATCCAAGACCTTTAACATAGGAGTAGCCATAGACAGATGGGCTAAGCATATATATGGGAACACACCGCACCTTATAAAGGATTCATGGATGTTTTTGTCTAATCTTACTACAGACAAATGGAAAAAGAATTTGCTATATATAACTATTGATGTTGTAGATTTGTTTTCTTGCATCCCTAAAATGCAAGGTCTTGAAGATTTTAGTGAGAGCTTAAGAAGGTATTCTAACCTTAGTTGGGATCGTATTAATCTGATAACCGATATGATGGGATTAGTATTGGACAATAATTATATTTATTTTGAAGGGGAATATTTTAAACAGATAAGAGGTGTAGCCATGGGGGCTTCTTGTGCCCCTATATTTGCTAATTTAGTTATGTTGGAATGGGAGTACCAGTATCTATTTAATAGTGCTTATTTTCAGCACATTGTATATTATACAAGGTTCCTGGAGGATATGTTTTTGTTATGGGATGGACCAGTTGAACTTTTTAATGATTTTATGGTCCAATTAAATCAGTCCAGTAGTTTTTTGAAATTTACGCATAAAGTTAGTACGGATGGTATTGCTTATTTGGACACGTTTATAAGACATACAGACACTGGTTTTCAGTCAGAGATATTTAGAAAAGAAACATTCTCAAATGGGTATTTGGATTTTTCTAGTAATCACCCCAAACATATACTAAGAAACATCTTTAAAGGGCAATGTATTCGGGCAGCTAGAATGTCCTCTAATTATGAAGTAATGATAAAAGAGATACATTTTATTAAAAATATGTTTATTAATAGAAATTTTCCGTTACCATTACTGAACAACATTGCTTCTTAAGTTATAAGAGAATGGGGTAAAAAGTACCCCCCGATATTGGGAACTGTATATAATTATAATAATGTTATTCAGCCCTTTCAAGCAGGGGGGCTTGAGTCCAACAAAGTATGTGTATTAATGTATTCTCCACATGTTAATGAAATTAAAAACATCTTGTTTAGATATTGGAACATTTTAACTGTTGATGAGGAAGTAAAAAATGAAGTTGGTAATGGACCATGTTGTGTATATAAGGTGGGATTAAATATAAAAAGATTGTTGGAGAGCGTTAAAAATAACCGGAACCCTATGAAGCAGGATGTTTCCACTAAAAAATGTGGTTCCTGTAGACAATGTTTTGCTATAAATGAAAATAGGGGATGTAAAGTGGATGACATCAACAGGACCTATATTAAGTTTAAGAAAGGGAACTGTTACAATACTAATATAATATATCTTGCAAAATGTGCATCCTGTACAGCATTCTATATTGGGAAAACTGAAAGGCAATTAAGGAAGCGGATTTATGAATATCTGTATAGGATTAAGGTCCAAGACACCAATAATGCCTTATATAGACATATTAAAGAGTACGGTGACGCACATGTTTTTAGATTTGCCATAATTGATCAGGTAGTTAGGTCTCCACAAAGCACCCAGGTATTAATGATTTTATCTCAATCAAACCCTTATTGCGACTATTATAAGTTGAATGTTTTTATGTGTAATTTCATTTGATGTGAACCATATTTTATGTACTTCTTAAGATTTGTGAGATTAGTGACATATTTAGTATTAGCACTTTACACCTCTTGTTTTAAGTTCCCCTTAATGAAATATGTGTTGTTTTAGACCATTAGTAATTTACTAGGCAGAGTTGCTTCATAAGTATTTATTTATATATACATTTTTTATATATTTTTTATACATAATAATTTATACAAATTTTATATCTTCATACATATTTTATGGTAGTGGGTATTATTATCATTATTTACCTTATTCATGTGTTTTTAGCTGTGGAGTTTATCAAGCTGATTATGCACTTTATGATGCATATCGATTTTATTGTGTATATTGAACTCTATATGTGTTTTCACAAGATATATGCACTGGCACTTTAAATGGATGTCAGCTGTTTGAATTTTGAATGGATCTGGCGCCAAAAAGTTGTTAAATATGTTTCCTTTTCTGTTGTATAGTGGTCTGATGAAGTCTGCTATTGCAGATGAAAGCGCTTACCACATTTCTTAGACATCTTAAGTTAATTTTTATTTAATAAACAGTATTTAATTCCTTGTTCGAGTCCTGCTCACTATCTGACTGGTTAACCTAGCAGAGACGGATCGCTGTCTCAAAGTTTGATTCACGTGTTGTTTTGAATCAATGTATAAGATCACCAGAGAAGATCTTCTTTTCTTAGCTTTCTTATTTGTATAATATCACACAAGAAATACCTGTTCATTCTAGATGTATTAAGAACTACCTGTAATGTACCTTTATAAATAATTTTAAATAGCAACAAGAACAGCATGTAAAGAAGTTTGGCACACCTCTCAACCTCCTAGTGCAAGAAATCTGGGCAAAGCCGAAAATAACGGGGGACAAATGCCCAAAAATACAGACATATTTTCCATATTGAACTTAGAAACTTAGAAACTTGCTAAAATGACACAATTTGTGTTAGTATATCTCTTCTGGAAGATACGACATTTGAAATTCAAATGTATTCCATTATTTAGTGGCTTCAGTCATCAGTAATTTGCCAGAAAACCACAAGTTTTATGAGGACCAGATCAAGAATATGAGGCTAAAGTCTCAACATTCTGCAGAAATCTGGACAGTTGAGAGGTATGTAGATTGGTAATAATATGTTTATCTTTATAAATATCTAAAATGTATGCACTGGAGCTTTTCTCCCCAGGCCTCCACTGAAAATGGGTTTTGCCCAGTTGAACTTTCCCTGTCAATAAAGACAAATAAATAAATGTGAAGAGGAAAATAGCTGACATTATTTCCTGACTGGGCTTCCTCCATAAAGTTTGGCATAATTCTAAATAGCCTACTAGAGTTTTTCATCAGTCAGACTGTGGGTTAACCCTGATTTAAGGCCTACTTACATGATCAAGTTGTTACTGTCAGTTTTTGATGCTATGTAATTGCAGAAAGTAATGTGATGGATCAGAAAGAAATTAACTTTAAGGACTGGAATAGTACTAGGGTACTGCAAGTGGGTTTTAAATGAACAAATTCCATTTCAGCTTGTGTGGAAATGCTGATATAAACTGGTCACTGGCAGAAACTGATCTCCATTCTGCAGCTTCAGAATTTTAAATATTTAGTGGATACAATATAATGTTCATGTGCTAGTTATTGGTTTTTATTGAAAGAAATAGGTGCACTTATATACTTTCTAAGTTGCATAGTTTATTTATGCAAAATGGCAATTACCCTATTGCCCCAGTAGAATATATACATAATAACTTTTGTTGTAGCAAAAAGGCAAATAAATCACAACCATCTTCTTAGACATCTTAAGTAGCATGAAGTATGATTTAACACCACCCTAACAACATGGTTCAATGTGAGCCAACATACAGGGTTTGTACCAAGTGAATGGAGAACAACTACAGTCATTCCCTTGCATAAGGGAGGATTCCACAGACCGAGGAAATTACAGACCCGTATGTCTGAAAGATGTATCATATAACTAATCAATAATGACACGGGGAACCTTTAAACACTGGCCCATCTCAATTTGCATTCATCAAGAGAAGGTCATGCTTACTCGACCCGGTGGACTTTTTTGAAAAGGTCACCAAAGCAATGGATGAAAGCAAAACAGTACACACCACCACACCTCTCAACTGTCCAGATTTTCACAGAATGCCCAGATTTTTGCCTTAAATTTTTTGTCTGTTCCTCATAAAATATTGGTTTTCTGGCAAATCACTGACTAATTATTGGGGATTGAATATGGAAAATAATGACAGACATTTGAGTTTCAGACTTTATATCCATCATAAAATTCATGCTGATGCAAAACCATTTATTCTATCAACTTTCCAAGTTTCTAAGAGCATTATTTAAAAATGTCTCCTATTGTTTAGGCCTTTGTTACCCCCATTTTTATGGCATTCTCCAGATTTCTTGCTCAAAGAGTTTGAGAGGTGTTCACACCACATACCTTGACATGGCCAAAGCTTTTGACACAAACACATAATCCCTCACTCAAGGTATAGTAGAAATACTAAATAAACTGGGAATAAACTCCCATGTCACTCACTGGATTGACAACTGACTCAGATAGGATGCAGGAAATCAAAATAGGGAGAGTTACCTCCATAATGAGACCAGCCACTAGAGGAGCACCCCACACCCCAGGTTCTGTGCTGGGAACTCTCTTGGTTGGCATCTGCTTCTCTGATGTAAAAGCCAATATCACAGGTCTCTGGTTAACTACATTTTCAGATAACTGTAATCTAGGAGCAGTCATTGAATCCCTGAATGACTTATCCATTCTGCAGGAAGGTTTATTCAAAATAAATAACTGGTGTCAAAATCATAGACTGATACTAAATGCCAAAACTAAAGCATCATTGTATCCTTTGGGAAGCCTTCTACCATATTGACAATACGCTCCTATGAGCTACCCCAGTTATTCTGGATCTGGGAAGTTGAGTGGACAGTGACTTAACTTTTGACCAGCATGTGTCTGTTGTAAGTAATTCCTTCTATATTGCATAGCTTATAAAAAAGGGGTTGTGTCTAGATCTAGGGATAGCATTGTCTCCCTTTACTCAGCCCTAATTAGGCCAGTCATTGAATATAATGCCCCCTTTGCCATGTATCTGTCCAGGCACATGCAACAACTGGAATGCCTGCAGAGATACCTTACTAAATCCTACATGGACTGACTCAAAGCCCTGTCACTATTCTCAGTAGCCTACAGACTGCTAAGAGGTGACATATGTCTGGCATACAAGGCATCCTCTGACCCAATACTGATGGATTTACTGCACATCAGCAAGTCAAATGGCATCACAAATAGTCAGTCTAGGGATCTAAATCTCTTCTGCAACATCAACTGAACATTTTAGAGGGACAGGTATAGCTCACAGTGGAGAGCACTGCTCTGGAACAGACTCCCCATCCATGTAAAACAAAACTGTTTCCTGCTCATATTCAAGTGCAACTTGGGAAACAGATCATTTATCCAAGGACTGTCCTTGTACTACTAATGGACAGTGGCATCTCCCAAATGCTTTATCCCATGCATGGGTTCCCTCAAATTATCTGTGGTATGATCCCAGTTATTCTGTTTAGGGGTAATATATAATTATCGACCATGGGATGGGTAAGGCCAATCTAACACTAAATGGGATGGGCTAATTTGAGCACCAAAAGCGAAATTGTGTAGGCTTAAAATAACCCACAAGGCCAGCTAGCCTAGTACTTAACTATGAATTTCTGAATATGTTAAAACACAAAAAGTGCACAACTAACACCGAAAAATAACGAAAAAAGTGCACAGCCACCACGACTGAATATCAGTATATTTAACTGCAAAAAGTAAAAACGGTAAGATCTTTCACGATACAAAAGATCGCTTCATCAGACAACCCGTTAAGCAATTCATCCTGCTTATATAACAACAACATTATGACATAATTTCCTCCTCAGAGCAAACAACATACTAAGACTTCAGAATTAAAAAGCAAGTAGATGAATAAATAAATGCATATACGTACAAAATTATATTACTAGAACTTAACTCTACTATTGCAAACCAATGCTAATAAGCCTATTAGATCATACATTAATTCTTTTGCTATATAAAAAATATAAAAAAAAAATAGATTGGTATGATGTGCCCTCTAGACACACTTTGTGAATCGGTAGCCCTACAGCCTGTCATCATAGGTTTGGGATGTCTACACATACTGACATTTAGCATAACATAATTGATAAAGGTTTAGTTAGACTTTCCTTGATTCTGAGCAGGAAACTTCAAGGTATGTTTTGACCCTGGATGCTTTGACCCCAGTATTTAAGTTAGTAGCATTAATGGAATGCAAAATTACATCTTAAAAAAAAAAAAAAAGATATAAAATTCAAACTGAAACAAAAGCCTGCAAGTCCAGCATTCACTTAAAATTCATACATTAACATTATAGCATTATTTCTGCATCAAGGCCAGCACCAATTTTACAGACTAGCAAAGCATCCAAGAAAAAATATTTTCTTAAATGTCCATGATTGTAGCTCAGAACTCCCCCTAAAATCTAAAACTTTTCAGAAAAAGTAGAGGCTTACAGTCAACAAATAGTGACAGTCAATAGCATTTTATAATCTGATGGGTGGACACTTGTACAACCTTATAAAGACAATTCTGAAAGCGTTTTGTTAGCGCTATAAAGAAACATACCACATAAACTGTTAATGTTAAAAGAAATGTACTACATAAACTATTGAGTGATTTTTTTCCCAGCAAAAAGTCTTAGTTCCATTTTCCTAAAACAGTATTACAACAATTAAGGCAGGAAGCATAGTCATTACAGTAAAGTTTCATCACAGCAAAATAGGAAAATTTAGCTACTACCACCTACTGGTTACTATTTTTTAATGGGCTAACTTAAAATACTAAATACTTGTTAACTTCAAAATTGATTTCATTTTAAACATGTTAAAACTTGTTATTAATTAAAATTAATATTTACATATTAAATAATAGATTAAATAAATTAACATTACCATATTAAAAATTAAGTAATATATTAAATTGCTATTTAATCCGTGGTGGTGGTGCTGTGGTAGCGTTGTCGCCTCACAGTAAGACGGTGTCCGGTTCGATACTCATCTAGAGCGTCTTCTGTGTGGAGACATGAGTGAATGGGCATACCTTCGTTGAAGGTTATGCGTCAGGGCTGACAACTCGGCACGTAAAAATCAACTGCCAATCATTAGTGGACCGGAGTTCTGCTGTGGCGACCCCAAACCGGGAAAAGCCGTAAGACACAACAACAACAATTAAATTGCTTTTAAATATCTGATTAAACACACTTATTTGATGTTACATCTCACCCTTGGAAAAGATTATTGTCTGTGCTTTCTTTTATTTTAAGTGTTTTGTTAAAGCTTCACTGTTTTTAAAGGCTCCCAGTAAGTGTGTTAAAGGGCCGTGGAGATATACCAAAGACTATGCAGTAAAAACCAAATGGTGCTGGCAAGAGTTACCTCCAACAACAATGAATAGTAAACAGCAGGAGGTAGCAGCCATGGCTATGTAGAATAACAGCCTATTTATTAGTATTTACTAATAAATAAGCTGTTATTCTACATAGCCGTGGCTGCTACCTCCTGCTTTGTTTTTTACTGTTTATACCAAAGACTATACTGTTATAATTGCATTGGGGTCAGATCATCTGGGTTATAACTGTCCTGCTTCCTCCCAGGCAGCTTGGGGTTCCCATGGAAAATCCAAGGACCACAGCTACAGTGGATATAAAACATTTACATACCCCTGTTAAAATGCCAGGTTTTGTGATATAAAAAAATGAGACCACAATAATTCATTTCAAAACTTATCCCACCTTTAATGTGACCTATAACATGTACAATTCAATTGAAAAACAAACAAATCTGTTAGGGAAAAAAATGTAAGAAACAAAAAAACATACAAGAAGCTGGTTGCATAAGTGTGTACACCCTTAAACTAATACTTTGTTGAAGTACCTTTTGATTTAATTATAGCATTCAGTCTTCATGGGTACACACCTGCCATCAATTAAAGAGTCTGTGATTAACCCCAAATAAAGTTCATCTGTCCTAGTAGGATTTTCCTGACATTTACTCACTTGCCTGCTATAGCAAAAACCATGGTTCACAGAGAGCTTACAGAGCATCAAAGGGATCTCATTGTTGAAGGGTATCAAGTCAAGAGAAGGGTACATAAAAATTTCCACAACATTGGATATACCATAGAACACAGTGAAGACAGTCATCAAAAAGTGGAGAAAATATGGGACAACAGTGACATTGCAAAGAACTGGATGTCCCTCGAAAATTGATGAAAAGACAAGACAAAAACTGGTCAGGGAGGCTGCCAAGAGACTTACAGCAGAACTGAAGGAGCTGCAGGAATTTCTGGCAAGTACTGGTTGTGACAACAATCTCCCGTATTCTCCATATGTCTGGGCTATAGGCTAGGGTTGCAACACAGAAGCCTTTTCTTACACAGGAAAAACATCCATGCCCAGATAAAATTTGCAAAACAATACATCAAGTCTCCCAAAAGGATGTGAGAAAATGTGTTATGGTCTAATGAGACCAAGGTTGAACTTTTTGGCCACAATTCCAAAAGGTACGTTTGGCGCAAAAACAACACTTGGCATCACCAAAAGAACACCACCCCCATGGTGAAGCACGGTGATGACAGTATCATGCTTTGGGGTTGCATTTCTTCAGCTGGAACTGGGGTTTTAGTCAAGGTGGTGGGAATTATGAACAGTTCTAAATACCAGTCACTTTTGGCTCAAAACCTTCAGGCGTCTGCTAGAAAGCTGAAGATGAAGTGGAATTTCACCTTTCAACATGACAATGACACCAAGCATACATCCGAATCAACAAAAGAATGGCTTCACCAGAAGAAAATTAAAGTTTTGGAATGGCCCAGCCAGAGCCCAGACCTGAATCCAGCAGAAAATCTGTGAGGTGACCTGAAGAGGGCTGTGCACAAGAGATGCCCCTAAAATCTGTCCGATTTGGAGAGCTTTTGCAAGGAAGAGTGGGCAAATATTGCCAAGTCAAGATATGCCATGCTGATAGACTCCTGCCCAAGAAGACTGCATGCTGTAATTAAATCAAAAGGTGCTTCAACAAAGTTTTAGTTTAAGGGTGTGCACACTTATGCAACCAGCTTATTGTATGTTTTTTTATTTTATATTTTTTCCCCTAACAGATTTGTTTGTTTTTCAGTTGAATTGTACAGGTTATAGGTCACATTAAAGGTGGGAAAAGTTTTTAAATAATTTATTATGGTCTCAGTTTTTTTATATCACCAAAACCTGGTATTTTAACAGGGATATGTACACTTTTTATATCCACTGTATGATCCAGGTTAAAATATGAATTTAAGTGTACGTAGAAGGAATATGTATTAATTCTGAGATTATGAAATCTCATTGTATTCCTCATATTCTGTGATACAGTCATCTAAGATTTAGTATTTATAAGTTGTAAGGGTGGGGAGGGACACAGACACTGCACTGAAGGAATTGCATTTTGTAATTTGCAGGTTTTAGTCAGAATTACATTTATGTTTCCAAAGCACCAGGACTCACGCTATCAGGTAGCATTTTTAAGGAGCCTAGAACTTGAGTTTCTAATTTTAAGTATGACTGCAGTTATCATGTTGATAGTTTTATAAAGGCTATCACCCCTTGTCTATTGCACTTTTACATATGCCTTTGCTTGTTGTAAATTTTGCATTCAGTTTTTCTGCAAAGATATTCATATTGTTATTATGCATGTATGACTATTTCATTGTTTACCAAGAACATTACATTTACAATTTTCCCGCTTAATCTTAGGTTCATAGGTTCATAGGTAGATACTAGGCTATCTGCCCTAGGGCATTTATAAGCCTAGCCAGAGTGTATTGGCTTCCGCCTCCCTATTAGATTAGCCTACTGTGCCTCTGTAAAGTAGGTCACAGAAGGTACCCTTTTAAGATTAGTTTACTGTGCCTCTGTCTAGCAGGGACACAGAAGAGATCCCAGGGGTGAATTTGCGATTTCCCATCCACGCGCCCAAATTTCGCTTGAAGAGGGTCAGCGAGGGGCTATGTCTAACATGAATTGGGATTCTATTCCAGAGTGAGGGGAGCCTCTGGGAAATGAATCTGTCCCTCCAGCAAGTCCTATTTATTTTTGTGCTGAGGTTTAGGTCCCTGGAGAGTGTAGCTCTAAGGGACTTGGATTTTTTGAGGTGGAGCATGTCCATTAATTCTGGGTTTGACATGGCTTTGTACGTCAGGCATAGATTGCCTCTGAGTAGGCAGTAAGCAACTGAGTAGAGCTGGAGTTTCTTTAGTCGAGCTGCATAGGACATCTGTTTGTAGCCCATGATCCTCTTGGTGAGGTACTTTTGGGGTCTCTCCAGTTGCTGCAGGTGTCGGGTAAGGTACATCCCAAAAGGGGCATTGTATTCAATTATGGGCCTGATGAGTGACGACGGGCACAATGACTTCTCTTGATCTAGATGCGAACCCTTTTGTGATAAGGTGGGCTATATAGAAGGTCTTTCTAACCACTTTGGCAACGTGATTATCAAAGGAGAGATTACTATCTACGTTTGTCCCCAAATCTCTAATTACTTCTTCCATACTTAATGGATTGCCACCTATGTGGTAATTTGTGGGCACCTTGTTTTTCCCAAAAGGGATGACTATGCACTTTTTAGCATTTAGCTTGAGGCCGTGGCTCTGGCAGTAAGCATCCATCTCTGTGAGACCCTTTTGGAGGATGCTTGTGTCAGCTGGAGACTCGATTATGGCCCCCAGTTTGCAGTCATCTGCGAACCTCAGAGAAGTATATACCGAACAAGAGAGGTCCCAGGACTGAGCCCTGTGGGACGCCACTTGTAACTGGTTTGGATTCGGACATGGCACCTGCGATTCTGACCATGTGGGTTCTATCTCTGAGCCAGTTTGCAACCCATCTTGTGATATAGGGGTTGATATTTAAGCTGGTAAGCTTATTTATGATGCCCGAGTGGGGTATTGTGTTGAAGGCTTTTGCGAGGTCCAGGTAGGCTGTGTGGACAACCCTACCCTCATCTATGGCTTTGGCAACTGTTTCAAAGAAATCAACTAGGTTTAAGAGGCAAGATCTGCCCTTAACAAAGCCAAATTGGGTTGGGTCCAGTGTCTGGAGGCTCCCAATGTCTTTGTTTATGAGTTCCATGATAATACGCTCCATAGCTTTACAGACCAGGCTAGTCAGGCTTATGGGGCGATAGTTTCCAGGGTCCGTTGTGGCACCACCTTTGTGGAGTGGGACCACTGTAGCTGTACTCCATTCTTTGGATACATATCCTGTAGTAGGGCTAAGTTTGAACAGTGACTTAATGTGAGGGTTCAGTTCTTCTTGGAGCTCGTGTAGGACACAGCCTGGGATGGTCCCATAGATGCTGTGTTTTTTGCTTTGGAGAGGGCAGCTTTCACCTGTGCATCTGTGATGTCAGGGAGGTTACATTCAGTTGGGATAGGCATTTGCTCCTTTGGGGGGGAAGGGGGGGTTGCATTGAATCTCTCTGCCAGGATCTTCTGATGTAATTAAAGAATAGTTGTTGCTGCTTTTTACCTTTGAGATCAATTTGATTGCATAGCTATAGCAAGTAGATATTCATAAGAAACATAAATTCATTTTGGTAATTTGTTTAACCTGAGGTTATTTTTCTGAAAGCTAATTAGTCTTCTTTTTCTGTTTTACATCTTATTCCTTTTGTGATTATATCACAGTGTTTTCTTTTTTTATTTTATATGTATTTTGTGTCTTAATAATGTATATTTATGAACGTAGAAGTTAACATGCTATAATACTGCAGCATATCGCATATAATATTGTCTATATCTTTACCATGTATAATACAGTTGTTTAATATAAGATTCTTTCTTGTGAAGCATACCTCTCAACCTATCTTTACCAAAATGTGTGACACCATGTAAGACAAGTGGGCAGAACCTGTGACGCATGATAAAATGAAAATATAAAGGCAAAGTACTGTAAAAGATATATGTAAACTACTACAAATGTTTTTTTTTTTTTTTTTACAATATCATTTGACAATGTGCAAATCACTTTCTTTCTACATTGCATAGGACAACTAAGAATTAAAATGACTAACAGGCCTCATGATGTATGATATTTGAAATGTTTGAGGTGACGTTTTTCTTAGAAAAAAAAAGAAATAATGATATATTTTGTTTCCACTGTGGTTTACCAAGGTGCAGTTCCTCAGAGAGCTGCAGCCTGAATGTATATGCTCAAATGATGCATACACTACTAGACAAATGTACAGATGTGAGTGTTGAATATACAGATGTAAGTTCTATGGAAATGTATTTACACAGAATGGAAATTGAGGTATGTCTTCTAAAATGCAAATGTTCAGACTGCACCAGTTTCAATAAATGAGCTGTAACTCAGGAAATGGCACCTCGCTGTGGTACCACACATCTCTCACCCTAGAAAAGCATGTATAGTAGGGTTCAGCAGTCATCCCCTCACTTAATGCCTTGAGCAGGAGGTGGTTCCAGAGCCTGAGTCATCCATTCCATGGACAGTAGGGAATGTCCTCTCCCAAGCGGGTGGGGGTGAACTGCAGACTTCTTCTGTGCCACTATATGCAGGATGGCTACACAACTATATGCAGGATGGCTTACACAAAGAAGAACATGCCTGTCAGCTGTCCAGAGTTTTACATAATGTTCTTGAGACTGACTGATACTTTTACCCTGCCCCTTATAAACCTTGCAATTTTCTGGTAAATCACTGCTGATTACACAAGTCATAATGACAGACATCGAACTTGCATGCTTCTTATTATACAGAAAATGTATATTGAGACAAAACATAATTTTATAACCCAGTCTAGTGTCATTAGCTCATTCTACCTAATATAGAGAGGACATTTGATAAGGCCTTCTGTTTCTCCTTTTTCCCTTTCAAAAAAAAATTTTTTTTGCCTGAATCTCCTTGGTTCTGACTGTGCTTCTCAAACATTTTGGAAATATAGAGTATATTTTAGAGCATTTATTATAACTGTAATTGCCTTAATATTGCTACAACTCAAGTGCTGTAGGTTGCACTGCATCTGAAGTGTTTGTGTTTTAGCTGCTTTTCTGTATATATAGACTTCTCTGTATATGTAGACTAGCTACTTATTCTGCTGTGTTACTGCCTCTTAAATAATTTTTCTGTTGTGCACTTGCCTTGCTTCATTTAAAAAGTTTTAAATTGCTACTTTTGTAGAGTTTTAATTGCATTTACTGTTTAGGACTACACACTCAAGTGTGTTAGCCTTTTCTGTGTTTATTTACTGTATTATTGCATTCTTTAGCCTGTTTCAACAAAAAAAAAATACTATCTTGTTTGCTCAATTCCCACCTTTTCTAGCCAGTCCATATCCCAGGTTTTGCTTGTCTCAGGACTTTATTTTCTGTGCTCAGAGCTATCCAGACCTTGCTGTGGTAGTGGGAAGTCCTACTGCTTACAAGTGGGACTGGTGAGCATTGTACTGCCTATCTAACGCTAGAGGAGACATTTCCAGCTCTGAAATTGTAATTTTATTAGCCTTTTTGGGCTGATCTCTATCCCTTTCAACTTTCTGGCTTAAAAACGCGTGTGTTTGCACATTTTTCACATCGTGCAGCACTGCGAGGCTACAGTTAAACTATTCCAGGTGCCAGAAGGTCTGCTCTTCAAATTTTCCCTTAGAACTAGCTGGTTTCTCAGTAGTAGCACTAAAATCTGAACCCCTGTGACTAGCACTTGCTCTAGAACCTGCTGGAAAACACTAGGAAGCCTGAAACTGATTCAAGCACTCATCTCTCCTTGCCAATAAGGAGAAATTAATTATAGGCACTAAACAGCCTATAATTGCAAAGTACCTTGCAAAGGTAATGGAAAACAGCTCTTAAACTTTACAAGAAAGCACTAGGAAGCCTGAAACTGATTCAAGCACTCAGCTCTCCTTTTAAATAAGGAGAAATTAATCATAAGCACTAAACAGCCTATAATTGCAGAGTACCTTGCAAAGGTAAGAGAAAACAGCTCTTAAACTTTACAAAAAAGCACCTAAGCAGGCATGTCCAAGGTTCAGCTTCCAATGATTTCTCCTGTCCACCTTGTGAATCTGGGCATACTGGGGCAGTGCGGCAACTGCCTCATGTACACAGACAACCCCCTCCTCCTACCACCCAACACTACAACCTGCGAGAGATGCACTTAGATAGCCAAACTGGAAGCCAAGCTCTCTCCGGCCAAGATTGTGCTAGACAGTCAAGAGGAGAAGGTTAACACCTGCATTACACCTCAAGCAACTCATAGCCCTTCAAAACCCACACAATCAACACCCACACATAGTAACACTAAACCCACATATGTGGAGGCCCTTAACATTAACCTGCCCAAGCAACAAGGACCTCTGAAGCCAAAATGCAAACAAACACCAGTCACAACCAAAGTGATACATAGCTCATAGCACCAGTGTGCCACCCAACAACAGCCTCTAAGGCAAGACAATGTACCCAACACTTTAGTCATAGGTGACTCTATAGTCAGGCACACTGATGTCCCACTCACCAGGCTGAACAAGGAGAAAATTACAGTCAGCTGCCTGTCAGGTGCCAGGATCCGCCACATAATGCATGTACTCAAGTCACTCCACAACAAGTACAAATACGACTCTGTCATTGTCCATGCTGGAGTGAATGACTTGAGATGTACCTCCCTGGACTACATGAAAAGAGACATGGAAGAGCTCTTGGAGCATGTGACCCAGGCAAGTATGACCCTAGCCCTGAGTAGCATCCTGCCTTCGCCCAGAATGATACCACAGTATAAAGACAAAATGATAGACTTCAACAATTGGCTAAGCTTCTGGTGTCATTCAAAGGGGATCCAGTATTTGTCTGCCTGGGAAGACATGATCGACAAACCATGATGATTTGTCAGAGATGGTCTGCACCTGTCACCCCTGGGATTCAGGTTACTGGCTAAAGCTCTTGCCATCCTATAGTGCCTTTTTTAGGAGAGGTTCAAAGGATAAAACCACCACTGTAACAGATACAAGCATGCAAAATCTGAGGGTAATGCTACTCAATGCTAGAAGTCTAAACCTCAAAATGCATTCTCTCGAGGCACTCTTAAAAATGGAGAACATCAATATCTGTGCAGTAACTGAGACCTGGTTCAAGGCTCCAGAGAGCACCCCTGCAATACCAGGCTACAATTCTTACCACAATTTTTGGCCACAAAACCAAGACCGAAACACTAAAGGTGGAGGAGTGTCCATATTCACCAAGGATATTCACACCTCCAGGCTAGGTGCCCAACACAATGCATCTGAAACTCTCCAGGTGCAACTAACACTAGGTATTTATTTATTTATTTATTTATTTGCAGTTGGTTTACCAGGATAGTCCATTGGGCCAAAAGAACCCGTTTTCAATGGAGTCCTGGGGAGAAAAGCTCCAAATACAGACAAAAACAGGTACATGCAAAAATTACAATAATACTTATACAGAGTAAAAGATAAAAACATTTAATACATTTAGGTTCAAAAATTCAAGAAGCATTCAAAACAATGCAATCTGATGTGGAATAAATGTCAGGGGAATAAGTTAAAAGAGTAATGTTTTATGCATTCAAAAAAGTTGTATAGACTTGCATTACAGGGTAGGTATTCTAAGGAACGTAAGCTTAGATAGGAAGAGTTATGTATCGTATATGGAAAGCAGAATGGGAAGCAGTATGGGATAACATAGTATTATAAGTGGTGGGTGCAAGCACAATCCCATTGGGATCTTAGGTATGAAAGAAGAGATTTTTTGAACATGTACTGGTTAGAGGAGGTACGAATGGATGGTGGAAGTGAATTCCAGAGACGAGCAAGAGTAAAAGATAGTAGGTGCTTACCTGGGGATGAGATGGTTTATGTACTTGTAGTAGGTTTTGATTGTTAGACCTTAAGACTCTGTTAGGTAGGTGCATTTTGAAGGCGGAAGACAGGGAGGGACAGAGAGAGGGGCTGAGGATGAACTTATAAGCAAAAGTCAGCTGTATATATATGAGTTGATTCAATTCGAGCCAGTTTAGTTTATGGAGAGAGGAACAGTGATGAGTAGTGGACCTATGGCTATTGGCTAATTTGGCAATTTTGTTATAGCAGGAGGAAAGCTGTTTTTAGAGAAGTCTGAAGATTGGTCCATAATGGAGCCCCATAGAGAAGAGAGGGGATGAGAAAAGAGGAAGCGAGTGTGATTTTGGAAGAACTTGTAAGGTATTGGTTCTGACGGTATAGCATACCTAGTTTTTGATGGGTTTTTTTAATGTTTAGTTGAAGATGTGAGTTGTAACTAAGCTGATTGTCAATCTGTACACCAAGTAGCTTAGTTTCGGACACTATTTCAAGGGTGAGTTATTTTGGCTGGTAATTGAGAATGAGTTCATGTCGAAGGAAGTGGATTTTGAGGAGTAAATACCATAAGTTTTGTTTTGGAGGCATTGAGTGCTAAGTGATTTGATTTCATCCAATGTTCAGTAATTGAAAAAGCTTCCTGAGTAAGTTTTTGGAGCAGAGAGGAAGTGGCAGAGCAGATGATGGTTGAATCATCTGCATATTGGATGATGTTTGCAAATGGGATAGATTTGTGATAATCATTGATAAATATATTAAAGAGGAGGGGACCAAGAATAGAACCTTGAGGAACTCCAGTAAGGGTACTGAGGAATGGGGAAGTGGCCTTTTTCCATATTACAGCTTGGTATCTATTTGATAGATAGCTGGAGAACCAGTTTATGGTAGAGGGAGAGAGGTTAAGTTCTGACAGTTTGGTTAAGAGCAAGTTATGTGAAATGGTATCGAAGGCTTTGGAGAGGTAAGATTGCAATCCAAATTGTAGCTTGCTACAGATCCCCACCATGCCCCAAGATTCTCAATACACCTTTCTAAACATACTGGAAAATATTAAGATACAACCAAACACCCTAATACTGGGTGATTTCAACTACCCTGCTATTAATTGGGAAAACTACTCGGGTACCAACTCCTTTTCCCAACGGTTCTTGGAATTCCAATGCTCTGGATCAACTAATCCATTGTCCCACCATTGGAGCCAATATCCTAGACCTAGTCATTACCAACATGGGAGATAGATGCTCCACACCAGTGGTCACCCCCTCATTGGTTAGGTCTGACCATAAGCAAATCACCTTTGACATCCACATCCCACACCCCCACCCTCCAGTAAGGAAACTGTCTTAAAAAACTTCTCCAAAGCCAACTTCATGCTACTGAAGTCAGAAGTGACAAACTTCACAACACCCATGCAGACGGGATCTGGAAGTTCGACTGCAGAATCCTACACTAAGGCACTGTGCGAGCACATCCACTTGTGCATGAATTGTGCCATCCCAAATAGAACCAAGATGCTCTTCTCCAAAAAAGGAAGCCAATCTGGTGGTCCCCTGCTATAAACAAACTATCCAACAGAAGGAAGAAACTGTTGCAGAAAAGAGGAAAATTCCAGGAAGCAAAAAACTCCCTCACCAGCTTCAGTAAGAAGCTTAGATCCCTCATAAAATCCTCAAAAGCTAGTTACGAAAATAAAATTGCCAAAGATTCCAAAAACAACCACAAGGCATTCTATAGTTATGTCAAGAATCTAAATGGCATTGCTCAGATCTGCTCTGAGCTACAACAGAATGGCATTAAATATACTGATCCCAAGGATATTGCCAATATCCTGGCAGATCAATTTAGTGCCAACTTCGCCCCCCTCTCACCCCCTAAAGGGCCCATCTCAATACCAAAAGATTGCCAAATTCCGATAATCATGGCCACACAGGTAGGCACTCTCCAAAGCTAAGAATATAGCATCCATGGGACCAGATGACATCCCAGGCTGTGTACTACATGAATTACAAAATAAACTGGCACCTCACCTAAGTGTCATGTTTAATCATAGCCTCACCTCGGGCTTCGTGCCCACTGAATGGCACACAGCTACAGTTATCCCGCTCCACAAGGGAGGATCCGCCTTGGATCCTGAGAACTACCGTCCCATCAGTCTGACAAGCCTGATCTGCAAGGGCATGGAACGCATTATCATGAAACTTATAAACAAAGACATTGGCAGCCTTCAAACACTGGACCCCACTCAGTTTGGGTTTGTGAAGGGCCGATCTTGTCTCCTGAATCTGATTGACTTCTTCAAATCAGTCTCCAGAGCTGTTGACGAGGATAAGGTGGTCCACACAGCCTATCTGGACCTCGCCAAGGCCTTTGACACCATCCCCCACTCTGGAATCATAGATAAACTTACTAAGCTGGGCATAAATCCTTATGTCACTCGATGGGTTGCCAACTGGCTTACTGACAGAACCCAGACTGTAAAAGCAGCCGACTCCAAATCCAGCTCCAGACAAGTGACAAGTGGAGTACCTCAGGGTTCAGTCCTGGGACAACTTTTCTTTGGCATCTACTTCTCTGAAGTACAGGCCAACACTAAGGGACTCTGGCTAACAAAGTTTGCAGATGACTGCAAACTGGGAGCCATTATTGAATCCCCAAATTATGTGGACATTCTATAAAAAGGCCTTACAGAAACAGATGCCTGGTGCCAGAGCCATAGGCTCAAGCTTAATGCCAAGAAATGCATAGTTATCCCCTTTGGAAAAAATCATGTACCCATGAATTACCACATAGGTGGCAGGACGCTAAACATCGAAAGTGTGATGAGAGACTTAGGGACACAGGTGGACAGTGGTCTCACTTTCGATAACCACATCGCCATAACAGTCAGGAAATCCTTCTATGTGGTACACCTCATCACTAAGGGCTTTTCATCCAGAAAAAAGGAGGTCATTGTCCCACTGTACTCATCCCTCATTAGACCCATTATAGAGTATAATGCCCCGTTTGGTATGTACCTCACAAGACATCTGCAACAGCTGGAAAGGCCACAGAAATACCTCACTAAAAGAATCACAGGCCTAAAGCAGATGCCATATGCTGACTGTCTAAAAAAACTCCAGCTATACTCTGTGGCATATCGTCTATTCAGAGGTGATCTCTGCTTAACATACAAGGCCATGTCAAATCCTGAGCTGTTGGACATGCTCCACTTAAAGAATTCCCAACCCCTCAGAGCCACATGCTCCAGGGATCTAAACCTTGTCATCACAATGAACAAAACATGCTGGAGGGATAGGTTCCTGACCCAGAGACTCCCCATACTCTGGAATAGACTGGCCATACATGTCAAGCAGAGCACCTCATTGGCCCTCTTCAAAAGGAACCTTGATGATTGGATGGGAGATAGGAAATTACCCCAGGGAATCATGTCAGTCTCCCTGCTAGACAGGCACCCAGAGAAGTAAATATTGCAGGAAGAAATATCCAGCGAATTGTTATGGCTAGACTTGCATAGGCCCTAGGGCCGATAGCCTAGTACCAACCTATGAACCTATGAACCTATATAACAAATTAGTATCTACCTTGTTCCTGGACCTCTCCAAAGCTTTTGACACGGTCTCACACCCTCTCCTACTGTCCAAACTGACAAACCTTAATTTCTCTCCTCCTACTATCTCCTGGTTTTCCAGCTATCTCGTAAACTGGCAACAATCTGTTAAATGGCTCTCTGCCCAACCCCCCCCCCTCACAGTTGAAATGGGAGTCCCCCAGGGTTGTATCCTGGGACCTCTACTCTTCAACATTTTTACTAATTCAATTCACTCTGCATGCTTACAGTCATCACTAGTACAGTATGCTGATGACTCTACTGTAATCACCCTAGCTGACAACCCATCTGACCTTCACTCCTCTACTCAAGCTACTTTTAACTCCATAGAGACATGGCTCAGTAACAACAAATTAATTCTCAATCCAAAAAAAAACTAAGCTCCTACTCTTTTTCCCTAAGAACCTCACTAACCTCAAATCTACATTTACTATCCAATCAAATAAAGAACATTACTGTAGAATCTAGTACTAAATTACTAGGTGTCACCATAGATGACCAGCTAAAATTTGATATTCACATCACTAATAGTATTAAAAAAACTCACCAGAAACTAGGACACCTTTACCAAAGCAAGAAATTCCTAACAAACAGAGCCAAAATAACCCTCTCCCATGCTTATCTTCTTCCCACTCTCTTATACAGCTGCCAAGTTTTCACACATCTCATTTCTGGTCTCTTCACTAATCTGGAAACTACCTATAACAAGGTCACTAAATTCGCAGCAAATCAATCCTATAAATCCCATCACTGCCTATCCCTTAAGCAACTAGACTGGCTTGAATTTCCACACCTCCTTAAAATACACCAACTTCAACTTATCCACTCCATCCTATATAATCCTTCATTCTGTCCTAGCCTTTCCTCTATTACTAGGTGTCACCATAGATGACCAGCTAAAATTTGATATTCACATCACTAATAGTATTAAAAAAACTCACCAGAAACTAGGACACCTTTACCAAAGCAAGAAATTCCTAACAAACAGAGCCAAAATAACCCTCTCCCATGCTTATCTTCTTCCCACTCTCTTATACAGCTGCCAAGTTTTCACACATCTCATTTCTGGTCTCTTCACTAATCTGGAAACTACCTATAACAAGGTCACTAAATTCGCAGCAAATCAATCCTATAAATCCCATCACTGCCTATCCCTTAAGCAACTAGACTGGCTTGAATTTCCACACCTCCTTAAAATACACCAACTTCAACTTATCCACTCCATCCTATATAATCCTTCATTCTGTCCTAGCCTTTCATCATCTCAGCCCTATTAAAAAATCATCCCAAGGAAGAAAGGGTGTCTGTCCCTTACACATGAAAGAGTGTAGCCCAATAGTGATAGATACCGAAAGAGGAAGAATATAATTGTGGTGCGAACGCACATCCTGCTCCCGGTTCTCAGCCCTATTAAAAAATCATCCCAAGGAAGAAAGGGTAATAACTGTACCCTGGTTGTGGTTTTCTTTGGCCTTATACCTATCATAGACGATTCTGGGCAGGCAGAATAGCAGTACTTGCATATAAGAAAAAGTACTATCCCACCCTTACTGAATCCTTGCCTTTTTCTTAAAATTTAGGCAACAGAATTAAGTAAAAGTAGTCTCCTTTGCTCACCTTAAGCATAGGATCTCTAGGACCCTGAAAGCTCTTACTTGGTGTACCTCCCTCTGTCTGGTGACGCAGGAAAGTTTTCATAGCCCTGGCGGGTTTCCGCCATTTTTTAAAAAAAGAAAAAGATTAGGACAGAACAACAAGCAGTACTGCTGCGTCTCCTGCCCAGTCGCCTTCTCCTGCCTCGAGGTAGGCCAACAAGGTTATTGTTATTGTTGCTGTTTTTTACTGAGAAACTTGTCTAGATGATAATTACTGAAAAAGACTTTAATCCATGATACTGTGCTTAGTTTGAACTAGTTTATATGACACGTGCATTGTGTAATCACTATAATCCTGTGCTTAGTTTAAACTTGTTAGTAAGCAACGCGCAATGTGTATCAAACTAGCGTTAGCGTGTTTTAGATTAGAATAAGCTACATCTGTAAACATAGTGGTGTTTCTTGGAAGCGCTTAGTTAAACTTGCTTGTAGAAACGTACATTAGTTAAACTTGCTTGTAGAAACGTACATTAGTTAAACTTGCTTGTAGAAACGTACATTAGTTAAACTTGCTTGTAGAAACGTACATTGTGTATTATACTAGCGTTAGCGTGCTTTACATCTGTTCAAGCGTACCTCTTGTACTCATACCTGTGTTTATAGTAGCGCTCTTAAATATCTGTATATAAACTCATCCCTGCATGTTAATTAAATAAAGCAGGCTGAGGATTGTGCATGTAGTTAAGAAATGTACCTTTGAAGAAGTAGCCCTGGTGCTTGTAGTTGTTTGTTGGAACTATAAACTGTTATAGATCTTCTGTTAAAACTGACATTGCTTAGCTAATACCAAGTGTAATAATTTATCTCCTAGGTGTCTGTCCCTTACACATGAAAGAGTGTAGCCCAATAGTGCTAGATACCGAAAGAGGAAGAATATAATTGTGGTGCGAACGCACATCCTGCTCCCGGTTCTCAGCCCTATTAAAAAATCATCCCAAGGAAGAAAGGGTAATAACTGTACCCTGGTTGTGGTTTTCTTTGGCCTTATACCTATCATAGACGATTCTGGGCAGGCAGAATAGCAGTACTTGCATATAAGAAAAAGTACTATCCCACCCTTACTGAATCCTTGCCTTTTTCTTAAAATTTAGGCAACAGAATTAAGTAAAAGTAGTCTCCTTTGCTCACCTTAAGCATAGGATCTCTAGGACCCTGAAAGCTCTTACTTGGTGTATCCCCGCTCCGCTTCGCCCTCGCTGCGCTCGGGCTTGCTTCGCTCCCCTCCCTGCCCCCTTATCCCACCCGCCCCCACTATCTCTACTTTTATTTGACCATAAACCACTCCCCTCTTAGCCCTAAGCCAATTGCAATCATTCAATTATCTAACCTATCTCCTCCCTCAACTTCACCTAACTGCCTCTATTACAGTACCACTTCCAGGTCCTATATACCCTGTTAGATTAATCTTACACTTAAAATGGGTAAAGTAGTGAATCTTGTTACTCCACTTCTATTGCCTCTTTTAATCACTCTTTACTACTTGTCAATGTATGAAGACCAAAAACTCAAGGGATCCCACTACCCAAAGGATCAAACCTGTAATGTCCTACAATATACCTTGAAAGAGACCTCTTCTGTATGCTACATAGATACCCTAAGCAAAAAAAGCCTATATCTTACCCAACCATACACAAAGGCAACAATATCTAAACGTGGACTAAAGGTACTATACAAGCTCCAAAGACTCCTATTCCATTTGAAGAAATGTATCACCAAAGATGGTGATATACATCCGAACCCAGGCCCATCCACTCATCCTGACTCAGCCTCTTCAATGTTAGCCCAAAGATCAGCTGGCTCCCTCCTTATCTTCCATCTTAACCTTAGAAGCCTTAACAACAAGGTTCATAATCTTCATGCCTTGTTAGCCATGCATCTCCCCGACATTATGTGTCTTACAGAAACCTGGCTCAAACCAGTCACAAAGGATGAAGAGATCCTTCCACTTGGGTATAATATTCTCAGGATAGACCGGGGGAAAAAAAGGGGTGGGGGCATAGCTGTCATGTTTAAAAGTACCCTTAATATCATCCTGAATCCTATCCAGCCACCTAAAATAGTGAATGCAGAATTAATTGCCTTAAAAATATGCTTAAATAACCAAAAAAGTATCAATCTTATTGTAGTTTACATTCCGCCAGGGAATAATTTAGAAACTATGGAGATAATACTAAATTGGATCGCCGCAAATTACCCTCAGGAGACCATTGTACTAGGAGATGTTAACATTGACTGGGCCCAATGCTCCGCACAGACCAACCCCATGCCTATTAATCTACACGGCTTCTCCCAAAATATTGTCTCACCTACAAGAATAGGAACTGCTCTCCAAAAAGAAAGTATAATTGATTGGATACTTACTAATAAAGAAGGACACAAATATACAACTGGGACCCTCCCGAATGATCTCAGTGACCACCACGTCACCTACGTAATAAGAAACAAATTGACCAACATAAATCCCCCTTTATATAGACTTGTTAGAAATAAGAAGAAATTTGTACCAGCACTATTCCTAACTGAACTTAGATCCTGTAACTGGTCCAAGCTAAAAACCCTGCCCCTTGAAGAGAGTGTGTCTTACTTTACTGACACATTCCTCAACATTCTTGACTCTCATGCACCTAACAGACGCATCCGTACCAAGACTCGGATAGCACCATGGCTAACTAGTGAAACCAAATCTAAGATCAAACTAAGAGATCAGGCCTGGAAAAAATGGCGAACTACTAAAGCACCTCTAGATCGCATTAAATTCCAGGAACTTAGAAATTTAACAAAAAAAGACTCCACCCTAGATAAAAAGAACTACTTCTGTCACCTTCAAGAGAAACACCAGAACAATCCAAAGAAGTTTTGGGCAGGCTTAAACACCCTCCTCCACCCAGGGAAAGCAACTACTCCCACCCCAGAAACACTTATTGGAAAAAACCCAGTAGAGATTGCGAATACTTTTAACTCCTTTTTTACTGAGACCATTCAGACCCTGGCTAATCAACTTCCACATCCTTCCTCCCCCCCGACCAAGGTTAATGATGAATCCCTAACCCCCTTTACTATCCAGCCAGCTCCCACCTCCTATATTAGATCACTACTGAAGAAACTTAAGCCAACCACCCTGTCGGCCGACCGACTCCCAGCTGAATATCTACAAATAGCAGCAGATGTCATAGCATATCCCGTCTCAATTCTAATTAACGAAACTATAACTGAGGCCACTATCCCTCCATTTGGAAGGTAGCCCATGTCATCCCACTTCATAAGGGGGGCACCTCTACTGACCCATCAAACTATAGACCTATAGCAATACTGTCGCCAATAGCCAAAATCTTGGAAAGATGTGTTCATAAACAACTCCTTAGCCATCTCACCCTAAATAATCTACTGTCCAAATCTCAGCATGGTTTCAGACCCCACCATAGTACGACCACCGCCTTACTCTCATTTACCGACTCAATCAATAAAAACCGTAATAACAAAAAAATTTCCTCAGCCCTCTTTCTAGACTTGTCAAAAGCCTTTGACATGGTCAACCACCAACTACTACTTCACACTCTTGAAACCTTTTACCTTGATTACCCGGCTCTTAACTGGTTTAAAGCTTACCTCTCTGGAAGACAACAGGCAGTTCGATGGGAAAATAAGATTTCTCAACCATTGCCAAATACCATAGGGGTCCCCCAAGGCTCTATACTTGGTCCTCTTCTCTTCTCCGTATTTATAAACGACCTTTACTCAGTCATCCCTAAGGCCACCTGCATCCAGTATGCGGATGACTCCACATTGATTTGCTCGGATATCTCCCTTTCTGGCCTACAAGTAACAACCCAAAACTGTTTTACCATAGTTGAAAAGTGGCTCTCAAAACGGAAACTCATTCTAAATCCAAAAAAAACCAAGTTATTAGTATTTCATCCCACCTCAGTTAGTTCATCAGTCCAAACCACAGCCCAATCCAATAATTGTCCATTCTTTGTGCAATCTATTAATGGTATCATGATTGAGCCTGTTACCAACACTAAACTATTAGGAGTCACCATTGATAGTAGGCTTAGATTTGATATGCATGTCAGTCAAACCGTAAAGACTGTAAATAAGAAACTTGGTTCCTTGTATAGAATTAAAAACTTTCTAACCCCTACTGCCAAACTAACCATCTCCCGTACGCATCTACTTTCTACATTACTGTATGCCTCTCCTGTGCTTTCATTCCTTAACAAAAGTGAGATCAATAAACTCTCTGCTGCCTATAATCACATCGCCAGATTTGTAGTAGGTGGTCCTTACAGAACTCATCACTGCATTAACCTAAGGAAACTTGACTGGCTAGAATTATCTAATCTTCTTAAACTAAACCAACTCACAGAAGCGTTTAAAATTATTAAGCAACCAGATAAAACCCCCTCCTTGCAAAATCTTCTTACACCATACTCTAATCTTACCTGTCTTCGCTCCTCACATAGAGTCCTGGTCCAAACCATCAAATCCAACAACTCAGCCGGAGAAGCCCTCTTTGCTAACTCTATAGGGAAAGTCTGGAATTCCCTTCCCAATAATTTAAGACTTACTACATCCCAATATCTATTCAAAAACAATCTTAAACAATTTTTTAAAGAACATTGGCTGTGCCCATGTAACAACCCAGACTAGTTCTCTCTGACACACAACTAGTAGTTTTCTCCACCTGTTTGACTAGGTGTTTTTTTCGTCCCCTTAATCCAAACAATTTGTAAGCGCACACCCCCTAATTCCACCATCATGGGTACCCATGAAGTCAAGCTCCCCACTGCCTGACTTGACTCTATAAGCAATGGTATATCAACCTAGAATTTCAACTATAACGTATCTAAATACAGTTGTGAAGTATTTATGTGTATCACTGATTCTGTTTATGTGAACCTCGAATTTTTTATGTATTTGCATTAGGTAGTGTACTTATCTGTATATACATGAAAGTGTAACTTTTTTCTCTGTGGAGCTTTTCTCCCCGGGCCTCCGCTGAAAATGGACATGTATCCAGTCGGACCATCCCAGTCAACAAATGTAAAATAAAATAAATAAATAAATAAATAAATTATCAAATACTCACCAGCTAGACTACTTCACAGCACGGACCAAGACTTGCTTCAAATTTACAAAGCTAAAACCAAAATAGGTCAATTACTTTATAGTTATAACCCAGCAACATTCTGGAACAAACTCCCTCTTGAAATTAGGTTACTAAATCAACCTATACAATTCAAATCTGCCACTCGGGAATACCTAAAGAAAAACTGGACTTGCCTCTGTACTCATCCACCATGACCACTAGTCCTAAGCCTCTCAATCTCAAAATTCCCCACCTCTCCATTCTATCCCTATATCTATACTACTACTACTGTACTCATAGATCCTAACTGTCTCTAACTGTGTACAGTTTCAAAAACTGTCTGTTTGTTTACTTAATGATGTAACTGCTGGGACTTACTAGACTGCAAAATTTTAAAGAACCTATGTAACTTAATTGAACTGTATCTATGTAACCTTATTGTACATTGTCTTTTATCTCTGTACCACACCGAGGAGCTTTTCTCCCCGGGTCTCTGCTGAAAAAGAGCTACCAGCTCAGCCAGACTAACCCGGTCAACAAATGTAAAATAAAATAAATAAATAAATATGTTGTTATAAACGTTTTTACTGTATTGGAATACAATTTAAAATTACATCTGAGTTAGGTACTTTGTACCCCCTTACATTTTGATTTGTCAGAAATCTTGTGCAAATTGAGGTTGAGAGGTATGATCCATAATACATAGTGCCATACCTCACAACTATTTTACCTATTTTACTCAGAATTTCTGGACAAAGCAAATGGGTACAATATGGCATTGCTTAGCTATGTGTAAGCAATAATTATTTAGAATACAGTTCTTAGCCAGAGAAGAAATGTGGTGTATGTGAAGTAATTTGGGGGAAGTCCTGTGCTTCTCTTAATCTGGCTAAGTATCATACATTTTTTTATTTTTCCCTTTATGCAGTTAATTTCACTGGTATGTCAGCCAAGGTCATTCAAATAATAGCTGGCTGTCTTCTGCCAATTAGAAAGGCACCCATTTTTCTATGTGAGACATCAATTCAAAGCCTGCTTTACAAGGAGTTACCATTGAAGCATGTTGCTAATCCTAGTCAAAAATTAATCTGTATCAACTCGGAATCCTATGAAAAATTTGGGGACCTACCAATCATCATATCTGTGTATTTATAGGATTAGGAAAAATCAGATCACAAGTAGAACTCAAGCTGTACATGTGACACATGGGAGAAAAACTGTAGAACAGGGCAAAACCCCAAGAGGATACAATTTGTACAGAAAACACCCAAGCCTTTTGAACCATAATCCTCACTTCAATGACCCCATTTGTGGATAATTTCTATGCCCACCTTAAAGCAAGCATCAAGGATAAGACACAAATACAAAACTAAATTCTGGAATAAACCACTAGGGTGGAACCTAGAATAAACAAACTATAAAAGTCGGAGGAAAAAACTCATAAAAGCAAATTTAATACTCTAGCATCTATAGATGATCAACAAAGAACTCAGAAACAAAATCAAATCCTCCAAAATTAAGTATGAATTGAGAATTACTACCTTTTTAGCTATGTCAGAAACTTTTGAGGTAATTCTTAGAAAATGCTGAGAGCTAATATAGAACAACACTTATCCTCTGAGAACATAACATATTAGCAGACAAATTCATCTCTAACTTTACTGCCCTTTCTCTCACTAACTTCTCAACTTTTTAGCAAACCACCTCCTCTGATCACCTCCAAGCAGGACCTCCAGGATGAAAAACACTTGCTCCATATGTCCTGATAATGTATCAGGCAGCCTTCTTGTTAGCATCAGACTCTGTCTGGAAGCCTCACTACTAAGTTTATTCAACCTCAGCCTCTTCACTGGATTCATGCCAGAGGAATGGAGATCTGTGGTAGCCATCCTGCTCCACAAGGGGAGATCCACTACTGATTAGGAAATTGTAGACCAGTAAGCCTCACCAGCCTTATCCACAAAGCAATGGAATGCATCATTATGTAACTTGTTAACAAGGGCATAGGCAATCTATATGCACTGGACCCAAGTCAGTTTCAGTTTCTTAATGGCAGAGCCAACCTCCTGAACCTGGTTCTTCTGTGAATATGTCACTGATGCATTAAATCTGACAAATCAGTTCACACTGCCTACTTTGACCTGGCCAATGCCTTTGATACCACCTCACAGCTAATCAAGCTAAATGTAAACTCCTTTGTTACCTGCTGGATAGCAAACTGGTAAACTGACACAACCCAATCTATTAGTGTACGATGCGTTCTCTCCTTGAAAAGAATAGTTAACAGTGGTGTCCCACAGAGATCAGTCCTATGACTACTTTTCTTTGATATTGACTTCTCTGATATCAAGGCTGACATCAAGGGATTGCTGTAGATGTTATTTGAATATAACTGTAAACATGTAGCTGTGATTAACTCCCCATCTGACTACCAAATTCTTCAGGAGGGGTAAGCACATACACCAATAAGTAGTGCCTGGACCATGGCCTAAAATTAAGTTCCAAGAACTGCAGCATTGTGTCCTTAGGCAAAACAGGGAACCCATCATGTGTATCATAGGTGACACCCCTTTGAGAGATGACTCAGCCATTAGACAATTTCACTGACAATGAACTATCCTTTGATTACCAAATACCCACTACTTTTATGCAAACTTTTTAGCTTGCCAGAGAAATCATGGGAGTATTTCTTCTGAACCTAATGAAGTTATCATCCTTCTCTACTTCTCCCTCATCAGGTCTATAACAGAGTGTAATCTAACTGTCTAATTATATGACCCAGCTTAAGAGACTGCAGCATTTCCTCACTAAGATAATCAACATCATGTCTTCCTTGAGCTACCAGATTATGTTTAATCATTATCTCTCTTTTCTGTTTCCTACAAACTCTTGAGAGGTGGTGACCAGTGTCTAGCTAACAGATCCTTGAAGGATCCAATCATGTCTGACCTCCTACACATCTGGAAATCTAAGAGATCCTAACTTCCACTGAAACTTATGTTGGACCTGCTGGCAAGACAGATAAAATATCCCAGTAAATCTTTTTATGGAATAGACTTCTTTTAGATATGAAGCAAAATAGCTTCATGACCCTCTTTAAGTATAAACTGGATGAATGGATGGAAAATCATGAATATACCCCAGGTCTTGCCCCTGTGGCCCTCATGGAAAGGAGATGTAACTAGGTATAACTTTGTCAAGTCAATGGGCACCTATGATTTCAGGTATTGTGGCTAGCTACTGGATCAACAAACTAGTATTAGCCTATGAACCTAAACAAAAATGCATATCCTGCATTATGTTACCACTGCACTAAAATCTTAACAATCCTATACAGCCATTCAGGTTATATGTTAATACACTAACTTAGTGGATACACAGTAGCAAGCATCTCCCCATCTTCAGCCCTTTCACATTTTTATACACCCACAATAGCAAATGATTGACAAATGCACATAACAAGACTCGACTTAACAACAAGCATTATCATAACTTTATTTGTGTCGCTATCATTTTATTAACATATGAGCATCATCAGCATTTGACTAACAGATGCACGTCATCACTGTTTGATTAAAATTAATACATTAACACAAACATTGTCATACTGCCTTAATCATATGTAAGTACTTTTGATTTTTGTTGCTACTGGACTAAACAAATTAAATTAACAAGATTTTCATAATCATTAGGCACCCACCAAAAAGATCCTAAAAATATTACTGTACTGAATAAAAGCATTTAAGGTGGGCTGTTGCCCCTAACAACTGTCCATCAGAGCCTTTTCTCCTTTGCAAGTATCCTCATGAGCACAACAACAGTAAGCTGAACATTAATAGCAAGGAAAAATAAACAATATTTACATTTACTTAGAAGTTGCTGACTGACTGATATATTTGTTTTGTATTACATTTGTTAATTGATTTAAAGATTTAAAGAGTTTCTCTCTGTTCTCTTAAAAGAACAAATGCAAGGAAAGGACCATATTTGTTATTGACAGCAACACCTTACCTCTCAACATCTTAGAACAAGAAATCTGGATAAAGCAATAAATAATAGTGAGACAAAGGTCCAAAAATAGGGACACTTTTTAAATATTGCTCTTACAAAGTTAGAAAGTTGATTGAATAGCAGCTTTTGCATTAGCATGAATTTTCTTAAGGGTATGAAGTCTGAAACTAAAATGTCTGTCATTATTTTTTGAGTTCAATGTTCAAAAATTTGCCATTGATTTGACAAAAACCCCACAATTTTATGAAAAATGGACCAAAAATATGATGCAAAAATCTGGACATTCTGCAAAAATGTGTACAGTTGAGGGGTATTGCACAAACCTTTCATTGGATAACTAGTTTGAAATATAACCCATTCTTATAAAAAGTCAGGTACATGAAAGCAAGCCTACAACATTTCCGTATACAAATAATATAATATGTACTCACATTTTTTGTCTACACAGTTTTATATATGACATAATTTGCATAATAATAATAATAATAATAACAATAATAAATGTGGGGAAAATGCATCCCTTGTTTTTTTCAGCCCAAAATTGGAATATCAGAAATCTCTGCTTAATAAATGCCTTCACTTTCTTTTCTACTTCAGCATAACTTTAATAAGAATGGCACCTTACTGTTGGTATTCAGTTAGACAGGGCAAAAGCAAATGCTTCGAGGATTCAAGACAACTTTCAAAACGGATTGTTAGAAATAAGTTGTATAGAAGTTGTCCCATCATTACTATCACTTCTGCAAGAAATGTTTCTTAAAATTAGGCAAATAAATATATGGTATTCTTCTTTTCAGTGCCTAATTACTTCAGGGGTTGTTATTCTGTGTCATATGGCACAGAAACAGAAAGGCAGCAGTAGGCAGTCAATAACCTAAAAAAATTGGAATTGTAATAATTATTTTATTTCACACCAAAGCATGAAATGACAGCAAAACAAAGTAAACTATATGTGGAAAATGAACAACTTTTCAGTTTGGCTGTATTTCAAATGAACCAAAGAACAAGGTGAAAAAACAGAGATCACAGACCAGAAAAAGTAAAATAGTATCCAAAGCTCTTTATTTAACGCTACCAATGCCAATGTTTTTTTATTAAATGTATTTCTGAAGAAGTATATGTCTCTATGGACGAAAACGTGTGACATTGGTAGCGTTAAATAAAGAGCTTTGGATACTATTTTACTTTTTCTGGTCTGCGATCTCCATTTTTTCGCCTTGTTCTTTGGTTCATAGGTTCATAGGTTCATACTAGGCTATCTGCCCTAGGGCATTTATAAGCCTAGCCAGAGTGTGTGTGGCTTTCACCACTCCTTAGGATGAGAATACTATACCCATTAGTTTGCTGTGCCTCTGTCCAGCAGTGATACAGAGATGATTCCCGGGGTAAACCTACGATCTCCCATCCACTCGTCAAGATTTCTCTTGAACAGAGTCAGTGAGGGGCTCTGCCTCACATGGACTGGGATTCTGTTCCATAGTGTAGGGAGTCGCTGGGTGATGAATCTGTCCCTCCAGCATGTCCTATTTATATCCATGTTGAGGTTTAAGTCTCTTGCTCTCGTGGCTCTGGTGGATTTGGATTTTTTGAGGTGGAGCATGTCCATTAATTCCGGGTTGGACATGGCCTTGTATGTCAGGCACAGATCACCTCTGAGCAGACGGTATGCGACTGAATAGAGCTGGAGTTTCTTCAGTCGGGCATCGTATGACATATGTTTGAGCCCCTTTATCCTTTTGGTGAGGAACTTTTGGGGTCTTTCCAACTGCTGCAGGTGTCGGGTAAGGTACATTCCGAATGGGGCGTTGTACTCAATCATTGGTCTGATAAGTGAAGAGTACAGGGGTACAATGACCTCTCCTGATCTGGATGTGAATCCCTTCATGATCAGGTGGGCAATGTAGAAGGTCTTCCTAACCACTTTGGCAATGTGAGTGTCAAAGAGAGGTTACTGTCAACTTGGGTCCCCAGGTCCCTGATAACTTCTTCCGTGTTTAATGGATTACCACCTATGTGGTAATTAGGGGTTACCTTGTTTTTCCCAAAGGGTATGACTATACATTTTTGGCATTTAGCTTAAGGCCATGGCTCTGGCACCAGTTATCCATTTCTATGAGACCTTTCTGGAGGATGTCTGTGTCTGATGGAGTGTCAATTATGGTGCCCAGTTTGCAGTCATCTGCAAATTTTGTCAGCCACAATCCCCTATGTTTGCCTGCACTTCAGAAAAATAAATGCCGAACAAGAGGGGCCCAGGACTGAGCCCTGTGGGACACCGCCGTGACCGGCTTAGAGTCTGACATGGCACCAGCAACTCTAACCCTGTGTGTTCTGTCCTTGAGCCAGTTTGCAACCCATCTTGTGACATATGGGTTTACATCTAAGCTGGTGAGCTTTTCTATGATGCCCAAGTGGGGTATTGTGTCGAATGCTTTTGCTAGGTCAAGGTAGGCTGTGTGAACTGCCTTACCCTCATCAATGGCCTTAGTGACTGTTTCGAAAAAGTCGACCAAGTTCAAGAAGCAGGATCTGCCCTTGACAAAGCCAAATTGGGTAGGATCCAGTGTCTGTAGGTCCCCAATGTCTTTATTTATGAGTTCCATTATGATCCTCTCCATAGCTTTGCAGACAAGGCTCATCAAGCTTATGGGGCAGTAATTTCCAGGGTCCGTAGAAGCACCGCCTTTGTGGAGTGGGACCACAGTTGCCGTACGCCATTCTTTGGGCACGTATCCTGTAGTAAGGCTAAGATTAAACAGCAGCCTTATGTGTGGGTTTAGTTCCTCATTGAGTTCGTAGCACACAGCCGGGAACACCGTCCGGTCCCATTGATGCTGTGTTTTTTGCTTTAGAGAGAGCAGCTCTCACCTGGGCATCTGAGATGTTTGGGAGGCTAGACTCTGGTGGGATAGATATTTCTCCTTTTGGGGGGGAGGGAGAAATTTGCACTGAACCTGTCTGCCAGTATGTTGGCAATGTCTGTGGGTTCAGTGATTTTTTATCATTTTGGACTAATTCTGAGCATATCTGGGAGTTTCCACCCAGGTTTCTAACATAGCTAAATAAGGCTTTATGATTGTCTTTTGTGTCATTAGCGATTTTTCTCTCAAAGTTGGCCTTGGATGATTTTATGAGTGATCATAGTTTTTGCTAGTATTGATCAGAGATGCCTTCCCATTTAGGGATTTTGCTCTGTCATGTAGTAGCTTTCTCCTCTTGTTGTAGAGTTTGTTTATGGCTGGAGTCCACCAGACCGGGCGCCTGCCTTTGGTGGAAAAGGTCTTGATTTTATTAGGGATTGCTTGATCCATACATTCCTGGAGGTGCTCGTAGAAGGCATTTGTAAGGGTTTCAGCAGCGTGGGTTGTGGTTTCCACTGGCTCGGGGCTCTTGAAGGATACCACTTCAGTCTTAAGAAGTGTGAAGTTTGCCTTTGAGAAGTTCTTCACTGTGGTCTTTTGCTGGGGGTGGGGCGGGATGTGGATCTCCAGTGAGATTAATTTATGGTCTGATCTCACCAATGAGGGATATACTTCCGGTGTGGAGCATTTTGTCCCCATGTTTGTGATGATCAGGTCTAGTATATTTTCTCCTCTTGTGGGAATGGTGACTAGTTGTTCCATAGCATTTGAGTTTATGAACTCAAGGAACCTTTGGGCTAGGGTGTTGGGGCTTGAGTAATGTTCCCAGTCTATGTTTGGGTAGTTGAAGTTACCCAATATGATGGTGTTTGGAGAGACATTTATACTCTCCAGTGTCTTCAGGAAGGCTGTGTGGGTTTCCTGAGTTTGAGAAGGTGGTCTGTAGCATGTTACAAACTGTAGGGCAGTTTTACCTATGGTTAATTGCACCTGGATGGTCTCCGATGCTTCGTGCGTTGCCACTAACCTGGAGGTGTGGGTATCCTTTATGAATATGGATACTCCCCCTCCTTTTGTAGTTTGGTCCGGATTTTGGGGCCGGAACGCATGATATGAGGTATAACCTGATAGTGCTGGGGTGCTCTCAGGAGCCTTGAACCAGGTTTCAGTCACAGCACAAACATCGATGTTCTCCATACTGAGGAGGGCTTCAAGGGCGTGCATCTTGAGGTTTAGACTTCTGGCATTGAGCAGTATTACCCTTAGTTTTTCTCCATTTTTGTTTTCTAGGGCGGTAGGTTTATCATTTGAGCCTTGCCTAAAAAAGGCACTATGGGGTGGCAAGAGCCTTTGCCAATATCCGGAAGCCCAGGGTGACAGGTGCAAGCCATCCCTTGCGAAGCAGCGTGGCTTGTCAAGCATGTCATCCCAGGCAGACAGACATTGGATCCCTTAGAATGACACCAGTAATTAAGCCAATTATTAAAGCTGATCATTTTGTCTCTGTATTGTGGCATCATTCTTGGTGAGGGTAGGATACTGCTCAGGGTCAGGGTCATACCGGCCTGGGCTACATAATCTGAGAGCTCCTCTATGTCTCTTTTCATGTAGTCCAGGGAGGTACGTCTCAGGTCGTTCACACCGGCATGGACAATGACTGAGTCATACTTGTATTTGCTGTGGAGTGACCTGAGTGCTTGTGTTATGTGGCAGATTCTAGCGCCTGACAGGCAGCTAACTGTGTTCTTTTCCTTGTTCAGTCTGGTGAGTGGGACGTCAGTATGTCTGACTATGGAGTCACCTATAACAAGTGTGTCTGGCATTGTGTTTGGCCTTAAGGGCTGTGACTGTTTAGCACACTGACTTTGAGAACTATGTGTTGCATGTCTTATGTCTTGAGGTGGCAGTTGCTTGGGTGTCTGCTTTGGAGGCCTCTGTAGTTTTGGTAGATTTTTGATCAGTGCCTCCGAGTATGTCTTTGTGTGTTTATGTGTTTGTTTTGCAGTTGTGATAGTTCTATGTGAAACTGGGTTTGTGGTGTGCGTGGTTTCCTTCTCCTCCTGTCTGGTCTTGCCAGTCCTGAGTTGAGAGAGCTCAGCCTCCAGTTTGGCTATATACTGGTTTATTTTGGCAAAATTTTTCCTGTATTTCAAATAAGTTAGAAATGCCTAACTATGCAATTGGGTACTCTTTCAAAGAAAGAAAGAGAAGATGGCTTGAAATGTGACTAGACAATTAAGGCAGTGTAACAACAGATGGAAACTTTTGCTAAAATGACAAACTGGTGGAGGCACAAAAACTACATTTTTGAATTGAGTGGAAGGGACATTATGTACAATAACATACACATCTTTAACATTTAAAACATCTATTTTATAAGCACATTAAACCACTCAATGGTGTAGGTTGTTGTATGATAACCTGCACAGTTAGTTCCAAATGAAAACTTAGCCTTCAGCACCATATACCTCACCACTCATTTGACTGTGCAGTTAATCATATGACAGCCATCACCACTGCTTGCCTCAAAGCTTATGCATTCTCCATGTTTTATATTCTGACCACTCCTAGTATATGTGCATTTGTTGGATGGTATATTTCTTCTAGTGTGAAACATTTAGGTGTTATATAAAGCATTATTTTGGGGGGGTGCAGTAGAGAACTGCAAGGTTAGATGAGAGGCTTTCTATGAAATATTAATTTTATATTAAAATCTTAAAAACTGGTATTTATGAAACAGCTGTTAATATTTCTAGTGAAGTTAGATGAGCAATTCACTTGCTTCACTTCTCTACAGAGACAATCATTTAATTAACAAAGGATTTCTTTACTGAGGCATTTTGCTGTGAGGGTTACAGTATGTTCATATTTTAAAGTGGTTACTAAGGTATAACGAACCAAGAAAATATTTCTAATTTTTGTTCTGTGATCTCTTTAATGTGGCTTTCACAACAAGGCAGCCCTTGCTTTAAAAAACAAAATAGTTTTTTGATGTTTCTATGCTTAATGTGGAAAACAAATAGTGGTGGAAGATATTACTGCTCTGGAACAGACTCTCCGCCCACATGAAACAAAGCTCATCCCTGTCCATATTCAAGCACAAGTTGGATCTATCGATGAGATATAGAACATTTACCCCTGGACTACCCACTGTACTACTAATACACAGAGGCAGCTCCTAAATTCTTTATCCCACACATGGATACCCTCAGATTATCTTTGGTATGATCCCAGTTATTTGCACTAGGTGTAACACATAGTCCTCCTTGTGGTCACGTGGGTTTCCTCCAGGTGCTACTGCTGTAGGTGGATTGGACACTCCAAATTAGCCCTAGGTGTGAGTGTGTGTGTGTGTGTGTGTGTGTGTGTGTGTGTGTGTGTGTGTGTGTGTGTGTGTGTGTGTGTGTGTGTGTGCTTTCTGTGGAAGGTTGGGTGCCGGGCTGGCAACTCGACACTGTAAAACTCCACTGCCTATCGTGAGTGGACAGTTAATCCGCTGTGGCGACCCCTAACTGGGAAAAGCCAAAAGAAGAAAAGAAGTAATACATAGTTATTGACCATGTGATGGATAAAGCCAATCTAACAGCAAATGGCATACGTTAAGTCAAGCACCAAAAGGGAAACTGGCTAGGCTTAAAATAGCCTGCAAGTTCAGCTAGCTTAGTACTTACCTATGAACCTATAAACCTAATCAGGAATTGAAAAAAAAAAGTTTGTGAGCGATATGAATGATTACCACTACCAAACATCTTATCAAAATCAAAAAAACTAAAACAATAAGTGAGAAGGTCACTGAAAAACCAATCAGTAAAAACAAAATGAAAACTCCAGCAAAGCTAGAACTTCCACTGAGTGACCTCCCAAACCTCTTGTATCAGAGGCACATGGGATATATGCAAATGAACCTTATGAACATCAGGTGTTTCAGCTAATTGGCGATTCTGAATGCCCATGACTTGTTTCGTCGTTTTAATGGACAATTGCAGGCCAATAAAGACACAATCAGAAAAGAATACCGACAGTCATTCCAAACAAACAACCTGCATCCGGAATTATGGTGACTGGCAACAGAGTGCAGAGCAACCGGACAATCATGCAGGAAGAAGGAGAGTTAACCACAGGGAGAAGTCCAGCACCCTCAAAGTTAATGAGACCCTGCAGCAGAGCAAGCACAACATGTGTCCACTGAAGAAAAGGAAAAATAGCGAAAACTGGGATCAACAACCAATATAAATATATTGGAGGGAATATGCTCTACAGAAGTAATCACAAACAGGGAATGCCAAACTGTTCCTCAGCTGCACAAACAGCAATGTGAATGGAATTATGTTAAAGAGGTACTGCCATTTGATTTTAAAGTTTTTAAACTGGTCCTCAAATATGTCGATACCAGAAAAGCTACTAGATTTAAGGAAGGTTTGACATTTTGTACCTTTTCTTGTCATTCTAATTTGGTGATGACTATAATCAATTTAAAGCTGTTTGTGTATCATTTAAACTTTAATATGCAAGATGCTAAATGGGTGTCCAGCAAGCTTTGACATGAAGTGGAATTTACTATTAGTGAATTAAGATTTTTAATTGAGTGACTTTAATAAGTTCTTGGTAAAAATGTTAAATTATTTAGTAACAATAATGCTTTTGTCTGTAAGCACGGTGACGTTTTAAGAAAACATCAAATCCTATTACTGAGATGTTTGAAAGAATGTATGAGAAGGACATTGAGAACATTTAACCCACCAAGAAATTTCACAACCTAAGTCAGAACTATGTATTTTAGAAGACATGTAAATCATGCAACTACATGTTACAGAGTCACCAGTGGGAAATAAATTACCATGAAAAATGTTAAATGTGGGTCCAGCAAGCTTAGACAAGAAATAGAATTTACTGTTAGAGATTGAGGGTTTATAACAGAATGTCTTGAATAAATTCTCAATAATATTTTTTTTTACTTTTCAGCATTGGAAGCAGGTAACATAATGGCCTCAAACTATGCCAATCTGGTTATGGTTAGCTGAGAAGACAAGGTATTATATGAGAGTGAGATTTTTTTAAATTTGGAACTTTTTATTGTCATTTTGCTGACATGTTAATTTGGTTATAGACAGTTAGTCATGATGTATTATTTATTTTAGTTTCCCAAACAATAGCACCATGTTTTAAACTTAGTTATGTTGTAGAATCTGCAAAATTGTTTTTCAAAATATCTGGGGTTATAAGGCTGAAAATGGCAAAAAGCTACCTAAACAAATGTAGGTAGCAAATGTAGGTAGCAATTCCTGTCTTCATTATAAAAGCAAGCATTTACGTTTTCCAAAAAAAAAAAAAAAAAAACATTCGGGTTCAGAGCAAGTGTACTGGACTATATAATTTAACTACTTACCAAGTAAGAGCAAGGTAGGTGTTCATCCCTGACTTGCCATCCTACAGAAATAATGATTTTCAAGGTAAAAAAATTCACATGTGATACCAGCAGCTGCCAATGTTATTTATCAATACAAATATTGGAAAACATCTATGCTCCTTTTATATACAGTTGGCACTGTGGGCATAAAAAGCTGCAACTAATAACTGGAGAATATTAGCTACCAACAGTGAAGTGTATCACAGATTACAGGATTGCCCTGCTTCTATTTATAAAAGAGACATGAATATGAAAGAAAGAAAGTTTTGAACTAGGATCAAGAAACAAATGTAGAAATATAACCACCACGAAACACAGTGGAAGTAAAAGGACTAAGCAAGCACTATAAAATAAATAAAACACTTTTATTCAAATGGTGAGTGCTTTCCTGAGACAACTCGTTTGATTAGACCATATCATGAATTAAATAAAGCAAGCACTTATATATAATGATATCATAATAAACATTAAACACAGCCAATCTCATCAAAAAGCATTTCACGTGTTCTAGTTGCCAATAAATTAATCAATTAAAAACCTGACATCACATAAAACCATTTGCCTTCTCAATCTAAGTGACTTGAGTGCCGGCTTTAGTGGAACATGTTCATTCAAACCAAGACCCCTATCTGATCCTAATTTGATAATCCACCTCAGCTCACCCCTTTCCATGTCATTGATGTAATCGCCCACCTGGTTACTAACATGGACATTCTCAACCACTAAAAACTTAAAACTATGTGCAGGACCCCTTCTCAAAATAGATCAAGAAACCCTAAAACTATAAAGGGGAATTTGAGGTTAGGTACTTTAGTGTTACTCATGTGAATTTTTGTAAAAATATAAGTGATGCTGTTAATTTTTATTGCGCCACTACCAATACAACATTTAGCTCACTAGGGATCTTTACTTGTAGTTCAGAATTTGTTGTACATGAGGCCATTTACATTTCACATTACTCCTACAATGGGAAGACTTCAAGAAAGTTAAGAAATTATATTTATTGACATGTTTATGCCATTATAAACAATGAAATATGTGCTTTTTATTCCAGGCATGCAAAACCATACAATATTTTCTACAGATCTGAGGCAGATTATTTTGGGGGCTTACAAGTTTAAATTTTTTTTACAGCTCTATAACATATTTTTTTATATACAAACAGGTATAGATTCATAGGTAAGTACTGCACTAGCTGTCCTTATGAGCCATTTTAAACCTAACCAATTTCTCGTTTTTTGCTTGAATTAACCTCTCCCATTTGGTTAAAGACTGGCCTTACCCATTCCACGGCCAATAATTATAGATTACCCTCAATGAGAATAACTGGGATCATACCATAGATAATTTGAGGAGACTCATGCACAGGATGAAGCATTTTGCAACTGCCTTTGTCCATTAGTAGTACAGGGGGCAGTCTTTGGATAAATCTTCTGTTTCTCATCCAAGTTGCACTTGAATATGGACAGGGTTGAACATTGTTTTATGTGGATGGGGAGTCTGTTCCAGAGCAGATTTATCCTCTACAAGATATAGCTGTCTCTCCAAAGTGTTCTGTAAATGTTGCAGAAGAGATTTTGATCCTTAGACAGAATATTTTTGATGCCATTTGACTTGCTGATGCACAGTAAATCCATCAGTATTAGGTTGGAGGATGCCTTGTATGCCAGACACAAGTCACCTCTTAGCAGTCTGTAGGATACTGAGTATAGTGGCAGTTTTTTGAGATTGTCCATGTAGGACTTGTTGTTTAGGCCTGGTATTCTTGTAGTAAGGTATCTCTGTGAGTATCATATTGTTTTAAACTTCTTAAATTTATGTTGCTCTAAATTATTGACTTAATATTTTGCCTTTTTACTACATTATAAGTATTGTTCTATGTTTTAATCAGTCTGTAGAAGTCTTGGTATGTTGTAAAAGATAAAGCACATACTGATAAAAATATTTAGTTTTGGATATTACATCACTTTTATTTTTTTCTGCCTAGTTTGGTGTCATAGAAGAAAGGTAATGAATTTTTGTAATTATTTTTAAATGGCCTATAAAGCAAATTGTTTATGATTTAGCAAATTGTGCTGCAAACCACAATCGAAAACGTTCTTTGTGTTGTTTGTATAACATTTTAACCAACAAATGTGAAGATTATTGACCCAGGAAAAGCACATATAACAAAGCACTTACAGCCTTTAGATTTTTTTCCCTTTTATTAAGGTGACAGATGCAATAAGTCTATAAACATTCATAGCTACTTTTTGTTGTGCATAGTCATGAACAGCAAGTAGTGTAATTTCAAAAAGTTTGACACCACACTGGATGGCAGAAAAAAACTTTGCTAAAAGCAAAGCAATGTAAACAGTTTCTGAGGCAGAAAGAAATAAAAAATAATATCAGTGTGTGCAAAAGAAGGGAAAAAACAACAGAAATGTGAACGTCAGTGGTCTGGAACCAGAGAATGTTGATGTGGGCATGCATCTTATGCATTATGTCTTGTGTATGCCATGGACCGCTACATTTCATAAACTTGAATTTTGGTTGTACTTAGTGAGGTACAAGACACATCCCATTTTCTTGAATGGAGCAGTTGAGTGCCTAGTGCACCACTGTGTAGTTCTGTAACATAGTTTATTAGTTTCATAGTATAGTACTAGGCTATCTGCCCTAGAGCATTTATAAGCCTAGCCAAAGTGTATGTGGCTTTCACCACCCCATGTAATGATACAAAAGTGTACAATTTAAATTAAATTTAGTTTACTGTGCCTCTATCTAGCAATGACACAGAGATGACCCCCGGGGTAAACCTACGATCACCCATCCATTTGTCCAGATTTCTCTTGAAGAGAGTCAGTGAGGGGCTCTGCCTAACATGGACAGGTATCCTGTTCCAGAGTGTGGGAAGCCTCTGGGTTATGAATCTGTCCCTCCAGCATGTCCTATTCATATTTGTGCTGAGGTTTAGATCTTTAGCTCTCGTAGCTCTGATGGATTTGGATTTTTTGAGGTGGAGCATGTCCATTAATTCTGAATTGGACATGGCCTTGTACGTAAGGCATAGATCACCTCTGAGCAGGCGGTATGCTACTGAATAGAGCTGGAGCTTTTTCGGCCTGGCAGCATATGACATATGCTGGAGACCCTTGATCCTCTTGGTAAGGTACATTTGGGGTCTCTCCAGCTGCTGCAGGTGCCGGGTGAGGTACATACCAAATGGGGCATTGTACTCAATCATAGGCCTGATAAGGGAGGAATATAAGGGTACGATGACATCCTTTGATCTGGATGTGAATCCCTTCATGATAAGGTGGGCAAGGTAGAAGGTCTTTCTAACCACTTTGGTGACGTGGGTGTCAAATGAGAGGTCACTGTCAACTTGGGTCCCCAGGTCTCTGATTACTTTTTCCGTACTTAATGGATTACCACCTATGTGGTAATTTGTGGGTACTTTGTTTTTTCCAAAGGGGATGACTATACATTTTTTGGCATTTAGTTTAAGGCCATGACTCTGGCACCAGTCATCTGCTTCTGTGAGGCCCTTCTGGAGGATGCATGTGTCAGCTGGTGTGTCGACTATGGCGCCTAGTTTGCAGTCGTCTGTGAACTTTGTCAGCCACAACCCCCCTATGTTTGCCTGCACATCTGAGAAATAAATGCCGAACAAGAGGGGTCCCAAGACAGAGCCCTGTGGGACTCCACTTGTGACTGGCTTAGAGTCTGACATAGCTCCAGCTATTCTGACTTTGTGGGTTCTGTCCTTTAGCCAGTTTGCAACCCATCTTGTGACAAACGGGTTTACATTTAAGCTGTTGAGCTTGTCTATGATGCCTGAGTGGGGTATTGTGTTGAAGGCTATTGCCAGATCCAGGTAGGCTGTATGAACTGCTTTGCCTTCATCGATGGCTCTAGTGACTGTTTCAAAAAAGTCCACCAGGTTTAAAAGACAAGATCTGCCTTTTACAAAGCAGAACTGGGTAGGGTCAATTGTCTGTAGGTCCCCGATGTCTTTGTTTATGAGTTTCATAATGATCCTTTTCATAGCTTTGCAGACCAGGCTGGTCAAGCTTATGGGGTGGTAGTTTCCAGGGTCTGTAGAGGTGCCTCTTTTGTGGAGTGGGACCACTGTTGCTGTACGCCAGTGTTCAGGGACATATCCTGTAGCAAGGCTAAGATTAAACAGTGTTCTTATGTGCGGGTTTAGCTCCTCTAGGAGTTCACGTAGCACGCAACCCGGGACACCGTCAGGTCCCATGGATGCTGTATTTTTAGCTTTGCTGAGGGCAGCTCTCACCTGGACATCTGAGATTTCAGGGAGGTTGCATTCAGCTGAGATATTTATTTCGTCTTTTGGGGGAGAGGGAGGGGAGAAATTTGCACTGAACCTGTCTGCCAGTATGTTGGCAATATCTGTGGGTTCAGTGTATTTTTTGCCGTTATGAACTAACTCTGTGCATATCTGAGAGTTTCCGCCCAGGTTTCTAACATAACTGAAGAAGGCCTTGTGATTATCTTTAGTGTCCTTAACGATTTTTCTCTCGAAGTTGGCCTTTGATGATTTTATTAGCGAACGTAGTTTTTTGCTAGTGCTGATCAGGGATGCCTTCCCTTTATGGGATTTTGCTCTGTCTTGCAGTAGCTTCCTTCTCTTGTTATAAAGTTTGTTTATGGCTGGGGTCCACCAGATAGGATGCCTGCCTTTGGTGGAAAGGGTCTTGGTTTTATTTGGGATTGCATGATCCATGCATTCTTGGAGATGCCCGTAGAAAGCAATAGTGAAGGATTCAGCAGTGTGGGATGTGGTTTCCACTGGCCCAGGGGGCTTGAAGGATACCATTTCAGTCCTAAGGAGTGTAAAGTCGGCTTTTGAGAAGTTTCTCACTGTGGTCTTTTGTGCTGGGGGTGGAGGTGGGATATGAATATCTAGGGTTATTAGTTTATGGTCTGATCTCACTAGTGAGGGGTATACTTCCAGTGTTGAGCATTTTGTCCCCATGTTTGTGATGATCAGGTCAAGTATATTATTTCCCCTTGTGGGGGAGGTGACTAGTTGTGCCATCGCATTTGAGTTGATGAATTCCAGGAACCTTTGGGCTAGGGTGTTGGGGCTTGAGTAATGCACCCAGTCTGTTTGGGTAGTTGAAGTCTCCCAATATGATGGTATTTGGTGAGACATTCATATCCTCCAGTGTCTGAAGGCTGAATGGAGTTCCTGAGATTGTGAGGGTGGTCTGTAGCATGCTACAAGTTGTATAGCAGTTTTGCCTACGGTTAGTTGCACATGGATGGTCTCCGATGCTTTGTGCGTTGCCACTAACCTGGAGGTGTGGGTGTCTTTAATGAATATGGACACTCCCCCTCCTTTTGTGGTTCGGCCCAGGTTTTGGGGCCGAAATGCATGATACGAGGTATGACCTGGTAGGGCTGGGGTGCTCTCAGGAGCCTTGAACCTGGTTTCAGTTACTGCACAGACATTGATGCTCTCCATACTGAGGAGTGCTTCGAGAGGCTGCATCTTGAGATTTAGACTTCTGGCATTGAGCAGCATTACCCTTAGTTTTTTTCCTTTATTGTTTTCTAAGGTGGTGGGTTTGTCTTTTGAGCCTTGCCTAAAAAAGGCACTATGGGGGTGGCGAGAGCCTTAGTCAATATCCGGAAGCCCAGTGGTGGCAGGTGCAAGCCATCCCTTGCGAAGCAGCGTGGCTTGTCCAGCATGTCATCCCAAGCAGACAGACATTGGATCCCCCTAGAATGACACCAGTAATTGAGCCAATTATTAAAGCTGATCATCTTGTCTTTGTATTGTGGCATCATTCTTGGTGAGGGCAAGATGCTGCTCAGGGTCAGGGTCATACTGGCCTGGGCTATATAATCAGAGAGCTCCTCTATGTCTCTTTTCATGTAGTCCAAGGAGGTACGTCTCAGGTCATTCACGCCAGCATGGACAATGATGGAGTCATATTTGTACTTGCTTTGGAGTGACCTGAGTGCTTGTGTTATGTGGTGGATCCTAGCTCCCGACAGGCAGCTCACCGTTACCCTCTCTTTGTTCAGCCTGGTAAGCGGGACGTCAGTGTGTCTGACTATAAAGTCACCTATTACTAGTGTATCAGGCATGGTGTTTTGCCTTAAGGGCTGTGATTGTTTGGCACACTGACTTTGTGTACTATGTGTTGCATGTGCAGAGTTTTGAGGTGGTGTTTTCTTGGATGTCTGCTTTGGGAGCCTCTGTTCTTTCGGTAAGTTTTTTACTAGAGCCTCCGAGTATGTCTTTGTGTTATTATGTGTTTGGTTTGCAGTCGTGGTTGGTTAATGTGAGACTGGGTTTGTTGTGTGTGTGGTTACCTTCTCCTCCTGTCTGGTCTTGCTAGTCCTGTGTTGAGAGAGTTCAGCCTCCAGTTTGGCTATATAGTTGCATCTCTCACATGTGTTTGTGTTTGTTGGGAGGAGGAGAGGGTTGTCTGTGTACATGAGACAATTGTAACATTGTCTCAGGATTCCCAGATTAACCAGCTGAACTGGAGAGGACGTCAGTAATATACCACTCGACATGCCAGAATAGTATAAGGGGGTGATGTGTAACTGGGTCAGAGAGAGGACTTTGAAGGGAAGTGGGTATTAGCACGGGCTGTAGGTGGATGTAGTGCTTATGTTAGTTTAAGGGTGCTTCACTTAAAAGAAAGGTTTTAGGAGCAAGTGCTAGGCTTATGATAAAGCGAATAGACTGATTTTGTTGAAAGTAGAGCTTTTTAAGGGAAAAATTGAAGTGCAGACTCGGCGGAGCCAGGAATAGTTTAAGCCTGTTTAACCAGTGCTGCACTATGCGCACAATCGTGCAAAGCCGCACAAACGCAGATTTTAAACAGGGAACTTCAAAAGAGCTGGAAATGGTCCAAAACGACCAATTACTACAAGTTGTTGTGCTGAGGTCACTCCTTCAGGAACAGATAGGCTGCTCAAGGCTCCCCACTCCCACTGATGAGCAAAGAAACTTCCTTCTATCCAAGTAAGTGGCAGTGCAGGGAATAGATGACTAAGGCTAGTAGGGGTCCTGGGTTTTCAAGCCAGCAGTATAGATTGAAGACTTTGAAAGGGTGTTTTTCTACTTTATATTAACTTAATGTGTCTCTCCCACGGTTACTATGTGCACTTCTGGAGATGGAAACTAAAGAAGCACATCACCCTCACCTCACAGAGGAATTCAAGAGGAGTCTAACAAAAAGTCCAGGGGAACATGAACTGCTAACTGATTCTGAACTGATGATAAAGTGCAAGAGGGAGCATGAAACAGCTTGCGTAGTAAATTAAGCAAAGTAATTTCCTGTTTGACCTTAAGCAGCACTTCTTCCAAATGTACCATGAATCACCCAGAATGCTCTGCCCTGCTGGATCATGCACTGTGAGACCAAAGATGAAGAGAAATGTGTGGCTATTATAGATGAATGAAACTTCATGAGGCTAGATGAAGAATCAGGATGTCCAGTTGCCTGCCTTATTCAGCTTCTTGAATATGTTTATATGTTTATAACAGAGTGACAGAAGAAAATCTCAGCTATGACAAAACTCAAAATACTTAGTTGAAAAACTGAAAACAAGTCTTTCACAAACTGCATACATTTTTAAATAACATATTACATATTTTATATGTCTGTGACATTAAAATGCAACAAAAAGAGAAAAATAGATAGCAAGGAATGGTAACTTCACCAAATGGCAGGAAAACATAAGGGCTAGCTGCACATAACATGCCATTATGAGTTAACAAATCCTTTTCGTGTCTGTATTCAGTCCACAGCCACAAAGGTCTCAGATTGACAGCAGTCAAAACAAAAAAGATGCAATACAAGGCATTTATTTATTGTTTGTTTACCAGGATTGCACACTGATCACAATAGACCATTTGCAGATACAGCCAGGGTGAAGAAATTAACAAAAAATAATAAAACAGAACAAATTCATATATGTGGAGTAATCACAGAAATTAGAAAACCCCACTGACAATTGAAACTAAGAAAACATTATTAACAGAGTAGAAAAACAAATGTAAATTAATTTTAGCAGTCAATAGGAGAGGGAAATAGCAGGTGAGAACATAAGTTTGAAATTGAAGAGATGCAGGTGAAGAGGGAGTTAGGTGATGTGTCCAATGGAAAAGCACTTGCATTAAAATTTTTGATGGAGCTGTCTTTGAGTTGAGCTCTGAAAGTGGGGAAAAGCAGATTTCTTTTAGGTGAGTGTAGGGGGTAAGTGCAAGAATGGAGAAGGAATGGTTAGTACAGTGCAGTTTGGTTTAGGGTGCCTGGAATGAGGAATTTAACTGGGACAGGATGCAGAAGTTGCTAGGGGTGGTTTTATTATGGAGTTTGGCTGAAAGAGGTGGGTAGGCACTTGGCTGAAACAGCTCGAAAAGAAGAGACCCCAGGAGTAGCTATCCTGGTAGCCATTTGGCTTTGAAGAAGGTGGTGCAGTGGTGTTTGGGGGGGGGTTGGAAGTAAATTGGCAGATTATGTTTTCAATGGACTATATAGCAGATGATTTTTTTGAGGTTGTGGCTATAATGGATTTAGCTTATTATTCAGACTATCACACACATTTTATGGTTTTATATATATAAAACTCACTCATTCATTTTCTGGTCACCTGCTTAATCCATTTCTGGTTTACAGGGAAACTATAAAGTATACCTCACTGGTCAGTGGGTCCAAAGATTAGGATATAATCTGGAATGAATGCCATCCTATCAAAAGATGCAAATACACAGTCTCACTCTCACATGCCATGCACATCTACGGGTAATTTGCAGAAATTCTAATTCACACACATATCTTTAGGATGCGGAAGGAAACTAGAGCACCTAGCAAAAAAAAAATACAACTTGGATACGGAAGTGACATGAATACATAAGACAATTTATGAAAGAACAGAGTTACAGAGCCAAGAAATGTGATATAGTACTTAGAACCAGTGTGTGGCAGTTCTACCTCATAAGTGGGTAACTGAAATGGTCATTCAAAGCTCTTGTTTAATTCATTTGTCGTCTGTTGTCTGTCACTAATCCTTTTCAGCCATAAGCCTGATCACAAGGGTAAATGTAAATGCATTATATACAGATGGTTTGGAAAAGCTAATCAGCCATTACATTTTCTGGAAATTAGAATAAACAAAGATATTTGGAGAAAATTCCTGAGACAACTAAGGAACGTACAAATTCCACACAGATAGTGACCAGAAGTCAGCATTAAACCTCAGATCTTGGAGATGTGAGACAGAAACCTTAAACAATGAACCACCAGGCTAAATACAGTGGTTTGAACAAACAATGACAGTGATGAGAAAATGCCAGATATGACTCACATATATATCCATTATCTGCATATATTTAGCTACTGAACACAATAGATGTATCTGATACAACAGTGTCTTTGTGTACTTTTGAAGCAAGATTTTTTTTTTACTTTGAAAGCTCAGAACAAAATGCTATGAATATATGTTTAGCAGATGTCTACTCTTTTGACTCTTAGCAACAGATTCCATTTAACTAAGGGAAGTCCTTTTGTGCAGGACAGAACTGTATTCATGGTGTTGCTGTAAGGTGTTTTTTTAACAGCCATATTTGTGACAGATGATTCATCCTATGAGTGGAAGTATCACTAGCTGGTATACACTGGCAGTGGTAATACCCATACTCATTTCTGCTTATGAATCACAAGCCTTTAATGCCGGGGCAACAGCCAATCAGAATGAAGAATGTCACCCTGTTTTGCTTTATAATTCAGAATATTCTATTGTTCATCTCATGAAAGACGACAGGGCAATAAATCATATGTGATAAAACCATAAATATGTTATATTATGTCCAGCAACCTCACAAATGATGAAAAATGTCTCAATTTTTGTAAGGTTATTTCGTTGCAGATTGATGCAGTACATTCTTGATGGCAAACTGTAAAATTCAGATGATTTTAAAGGATTAAAGAGGCAGGAAACTAATGTTAATTGGAAGCAGCAAATAATATTCTAGTTTATGGCCATGACATTGTAGTATTTAAATGCTAAATATGAAAACTATCTGAATAAGTACCTATGTAAAACAGTGCTCTAACTTATTTGCTCTCCAGGTCTGCTCTGGAGAAATGGCCTGCATTTGTGGGAATCTGAGCTGTTACTTGAGCAGGTTTCAATGTGAAAAAAAAGACTTTTGGAGTGGTAACCCACAATTTTTAGTAGTTCGTTGAAAGGAAGTACAATGGAATGAAATGCTGTCATAAAGAACATGTCGTTTAAATTAACATATGGCTCCTAAACTTATCTTCATTTTCAGGTGCTGATAGCAAGATATATATAATATAGTTCAGACACAACAGAATTTAGTATTTGAATTCAAAGCTTCAGGTGCAACTGATGTTCGGTGCTCTTATGTATTCATGTATTTTAGTAACTATTTTTTTTGTTGCCCTTGTTTTGTTTTGGGTAACAAATGCTGCAGTGCTCTCTTCAAGTCATTCTATGGTATTCCCATTGTTGAAGGTTACCATGGTGACATTTCTAATACGAAAGCCTATAGGGAATGGATAGTTTATTTATATGCTTCAAACTTTACAGACCCACTGAAGCAACTGGAGTGTGATTTTCTAGGCAACTCATAAAAAAGTGCATCTGTAAAAAAATTTTCAGCCTAGAGGCTTATGTTTGACAGCTTATTTGCAGCAAGGCTACTATACCCTCAAGAGGTTTCTGTGGCAACAAGGACCTCTGCAGTGATGCTGAGTGTTAAACTGCATTACTGCGCTGTAAAAATCAAATAGATTAGTTCTAACAAAATAACCACTTCACTATTGTCTGATATGATGATGAGATTTTACTGAGTAGTCCTTGGGAGGTAGTGTTAGGATGGACACTTATAGGTCAAGGCATATCTAGCTCTTGCACATAAGCAGTACCAGCAGATAGAGTCTGGAACTCTAGAACATTGACTGCCTAATTAAGTTCTGGAATTGGAACTGTGTTACAGTCAACAGCTGCAGAGATCTCAAAGGTATGACCTCCTATATTTCACCTGTTACTCAACACAAGCAAGGAAAGTAGTGTGGTTATACGCTCAAAACAAAAACATAAGTATTTCAAATAAATATACCCTG